>NW_028278108.1:0-105502 GCF_059751315.1 Micrasema longulum
TATAAGGGGGCTCACCTCCACTTGGTGCGTCTGTTCTGGAACCAGGTCTTGACTTGCGCGTCCGTCATCTTCAGCGACTTGGCGAGCGCGGCCCGCTCCGCCGACGCCAGGTACTTCTGCTTGTGGAAGCGCTTCTCCAGCTCCGCGATCTGCAGGCGCGTGAAGGACGTGCGCGGCTTCTTGCGCTTGGGGGGCGTCCTGTTTTGGTAAGGGTGGCCGATGCGCCGCGTCATGGGAAACTCGCTGAAAACAAGAAGCGATTTCGTAATACCGGGAATACAAATCAGTTAAAAATTCCTCAGACGAAATCATTTATACAAATAGGGCCTACGCGTTGCAGACAAAATTTATAATAAGCTTCAAAAATATATATGTATATGCATATTTATTTCTTTTTTGGATAAAAACTATTATAAGCATAATAAAAACAATACATACATTAAAAAAAATGGAACACTTAAGGTTGAACTTGCCAAAAAAGAGTTTGGCTCTCGTGTTTGGCAAGTTAAAAAAATATTATGAAAAGGAACAAAAAATGCGAAACAAAATAATACAATCAACAAGTAATTAAACGATTGTTAAAATTGAGAAAATTTAACACTAATAAAAAAACAAAAAACACAAAATTTATAAATTGAAGTACACACGCACATATTATACATACATCTTTATTTTCAGAATACGGTTAATTTTCACAAACAAATAATATAATCACTAGATCTTCAACACAAAGACAACTTAATCAAATACAAACAAATACCACTTTCGGACAAAGGGATTTGGAGTATTATTTCATTAAAATCTATAACCTACTTCCACTATCTATTAAAACAATTAGTAACGAGAAAATGTTTAAAAAGGCTATAAAAAATGGATAGTGGAGCTAGGTAGAAGTAAAATAGATTGTCTCATTCGCCCAAACCAATATTGAATCAACCGCTCCACAAGTGTATAGCTTATGTTAGGTTTTTGTTATTTTCATTGTGCGTTTTGTAATATAAATAATATAGATGTACACATATACCTTGTTTATAAAACTGTGAATATCTTGTTAATTATCTCTGTTTATTTAGTTAGCCTTCTTTGTTTATTCTCAAATGTAAAAAGATTTCAAAAAAGTATATTGTTAAGTGTCCTCGGCGAGGTCACATTATTTTTATTATTAATTATAGTTTGCATAAGAAAAATATGAATAAATAAAAAATAAACAAATATGTCAGGAAGCTTTTCTTTAATTTATCCTTAAATTTTCCGTAATTTATTTCTTGACGTAGATTTTGTGGTAAATTATTGGAAATATGTATGTATTAACATATTACAACAGAGATAAAGAATATTTTAGAGAAGGTAATGTAGAAGTCTAGGCATCTACAGGACTTATGACCTGTCATTGCCTGGTTTAAGTGACCACTTTACTCACTGTGTAACATTCACCATTCTGCTCATATTTTAACATCTATATTCCTTCGATTCTTTCGTCTGTTGATGTTTGTGAAATTAAAGAGCTGAAAACTTTATTCATGCGGGTGAGATTCATCTAATGGAATTATTTCACCTACATACTAGGCAACGCCTGAAAATCTTATTTTTTCAATTTCTTTACTTCTTCATGGACCAGGTGGATTTATCAAGAATATTTTTAATTTGTTCAAATTTTAGCAGACGAGGACTGGATTCAACTTCCTGGGAGCTGTTAACATTAACATATTACAACAGAGATGATACATAAATATTAAAAAAAATCCATGAATAAATGCTTCTATAGTTTAAATTAATATTTGGAAAGTGCAATTGAATAAATTAAAATGTATTAATAGTAATTAATGTAAGCAATAGACATCATTAATATAATGTTTTAACTGTTTGTGTTTTCTTAACTAATTATTTATTTACTTTATTATTTTATTATTATCTAATTATGACAATAAATTTTAAAAAATTATAAAAAGCGTACTTTTAAAAAAGGCTTTTTATGGACATGAGTACATGGAAGATAGCAGTATAGGAACAATAGCAGGAACTGACAATATTATTTTATTTGTGTTCATTTATTTGATTATTTTTAGAATGTGTAGTTATTTATTGAAACCTTAACATCTCTTTGTGTTGTTTTGTTTATTCATTTAGATATCAACTTTCAATAAGCGAGCGAATTATACCTACATTAAAGAAGAAAAAAAAATATGGATCTATTTTTGGTACATATCGGCAGTTTAGCAGCTTTCTGCTTTCTATTTGTTAGCTTCTAACTTATATTCACAGTCTGCATTTCGTGATGGGTTAAACAGCCCGTAAAGTAATGCAGAATGCAATTGTCAAATTGAAAGTGAATAAATATATAATTTTAATGAGGTGAAAAGAGACAGCGATTATCAGGGGATCATTTCCTAACCTCAGATGACCACACATTGACTCGAGGGAGTTTTTTAACACAGGATGTTAAAGGTTAAACCAGTTTGTTTAAGCAACAATATTTTGAGGTTGTACATTTTTTTGTAAACAACGTCTGGATCTCGCCTCCTAGGAAGTTACTAAATTAATATATTACAACAGAGGTGGAGATTGTTAAACCATTTTTCTTTGAATGTTAACATTTCATTACAAAGAAAATATTTGTTCTTTATGGAATGTATTTAATGCTTTGAAATTATTTCGTAAATTCATACCTCGCTATTTAAGGTAATCTCAATTGAAAATGCAATTATCTCGTAAATAGTTTTACAGAGATAGCTTTAAATGGGTCCTGGGTTTCACCTGCCCCATCAACAGCCACGATCCGGTCCATCAACGAACTCATCTAGTAACTCACTAACCGCAAACGGCCACGTTATTACGGTGGATAGATGAGACAATCACTGATCACGACCATTGAGTAATATTGCTTGGTAACACCGGGGATCGGCAAACTAAGGCTCGCGAGCCGCCCGCAGATCACTGCCTAGTATTAAAGTCAGCGAGAATTTTCCCTTTTCGCATCCAGTGGTGCATCATAAACTCAGCGTACTTCGATGATATGATGTTAAATTAAAGTAAGGTAGAGTAAGGTATTCCCTCCACTGCTGGATAAAGGCCTCTTCCAAACGTCTCCATTCCTTCATATCACCCACTTTCATCATCCATGTTTTACCGGCAATAAAGGCAATGTCGTTGACCCATCTTTTCTGTGGCCTTCCAAAACTTCGAGATTGATTCGAGAGTTGAGCTCGATGGTTTAGGGTCCACATGAACTGAATAGCTAACTAATCCTAAAGAAGATTCTGAGACCGAGTTTCTTCAGGGTAGCTTAGCAACAACAGTTAAGAGATTAGAATGAATGTGTATTTGACTACGCATTTTTATCGATTGTTGCGCGGTATGCGCGGTATCTTGGGGTTATGATGAGCATTGGTTTGAATGTTCCTGATAATTATCTAAGACAGCGTCAGCATACATTGTTTCATATTCCGATATACAGGACTAACCTGCCGATGTTTATGTCTGTTGGAAGGAATATCGCTATGCTGAATGTTGATCTGTTCCATGTATCCGAAGGGGTTTTCTGTACCAGAATTCTCCTACTACCTTGACAAGAGTCTCAGTAACGTATTTCTTTCTTTTTATAATATGTACGTCTTGAATTTTAGTTTGTAATCTGCTTCCTCTTTTTCTTCAGCCTTATTCCGTCTACTGCTGGATAAAGGCCTCTTCCAAACGTCTCCATTCCTTACTATCACCCGCTTTTATCATCCACCTTTTACATACATATAGGGACTTCTTTATTTTCTAAAATATATTTTAGTCTGCCGAAAGCAGCCCAACTTAGCCCTGTTCCTTTTGGTTATTCCGCTGTCTGGTTATCTTTACCAAGTTTGACTTCAATTCCTTAATTCCTTAGCGTCAGGTAATAAGGTTAATACTGGGAAAAATAAGATTGTTTAATTTTTAACTTTTGTACAAGATTATTTGACTAACGACTATTTGATTAACGACTTATCCGCGCGGCTACTTCATGTTTTAACCCGAGTGTCGGAAAAGTAATTTATAACACTGTATAATTCATAAGCGTACCGGTGCATCTTTGTTTAAGTCTGACTATTATAACTTGTCTTGAAATAAAACACTATTTCTTAGTGAATGAAATAGAAACTAAATAATTAAAAAAAATATTCCTTACCGACTACGATAGTCCACTAAACAAAACATAAATCACGTTTTAAGAATCATTGTTTTATCGATTTTTATATCACATTAGTATTCACGAAACGACATAAGTTTACATTTTATAATTCTTTATATATATTTATTCTTATCATGACTCAAACTTAATTTTTAAAGTTTAAATGGATACTGAAGAATAACCTATAATTCAACTGTCATCGTTTGCTCAAAAACATTTTATAAATCATGTATATTTTATTTTTGTTTGGCGAATCTTTGTTTTTTAAAACCCACTAAAGAATTTATACTGATATGCTTATATTATGAATTAAAACGTCAATTCATTATATTTTTTTTTTTTACGAAAAATTCACTTTTAAACCACCGAAACTTATCAAGTATGATCAAGTATTATTGTAACTTCCATGTCAAGACATACAAAAACATATTCGTTATCTCTTTCTCATATATAACGAGTGCGTATAAGCCACCTCCATTGGACCATCGTAAGTCATATAGATTTATTTAAAAGAATAATAACCCTCATGAAGAAGTTTTGAAAGACTAAATTGCACTAAGGAAAGCTGCAAGATTTTACTGTAATCGCAAGTGTAATTTTTCGCACACGATTCTAAAATGTTGGCTTCAAGACGTATTTAAATTCATATTTTTTCTTCGCCAGAGTAATCTCGTGTAATCCAGTAGTGATAATTTTGGCCGATAGAGGCGCAACTGGCTCGCTGTATGGAATAAAGGAATATGATGTAAATTTGCTAACCCAAGAAATGTAATGTTTTTTTTTTTTAATGTGTTTTTTCCTAATAATGATGTAACATAAAACGTTACTTTCGATGTCAAAAAAATATAATAAGCTCCAAATAAGCGATTATAAGGAGAATTTGCCTCTGGTATATGACCTCTTTTATCTAAAACCAACTAAAGAACTCTTTTTTTCTTGTTCTTTTGAACTAAACAATTAAATGTTGATTATCTTTTTCAACTAATTAAAAAAATATATATATTTATAAGTTAGCCACTGATATCATTGAAGACAAAGAACTTAAACTTGAAAAAAATAAAATAAACATGGATATAATACAAGAATCTCAGAACAATGTGACATTCAACATTCCAAAACGAGACAAGTACAATCGAGATTAATAAATCAGGGACTGAAATTATACAATAAACTACCAGACAAAACTGAACAAAAGACTCAGACAAACTTTTTAAAAAATGGAAAAAAAAATTTTTCAGCAACAGATTATGAATAAAAAATTATATATTATTTTTGTAAAATGAATTTAATTATTTGTAGGGGTTAATAAATAAATTTTCATTTAAAAAATATAAATATTTTCATAAATATATTTATTTATTACCAAACACTTGACTATGAGTACGAAGCGGACTTATCAATTCGGTTTCCTTTTTGAATCCTCATTTGAGTGGAAAACACTCGTTAAACATTAGTGTACTGTTCCACAGCCAGAACTGTACTCTTTATCCGCCCGGACACGGATAAATCATTATTCTGATGATCCAAAAAGATAACTTAAACGCCAACTCATTTATATTTTAATAGAACATTAAAGTTCATATCTTTATGTTCTCAAATTACAGGCTTAACTATAGTTGCGTTCAAATAATGTGTCTCGAAATTATGCATGGAAATTTTGAGCGAGGAGGGTAATTTCATTTTTCAAATCATTATTTATAATGCAATTGGGAAATGAGTCATTACTTGAATTTATCACAATGAACGATCATACCAATTTAATGTGAGTTACCTTTAATACCTATCTATATATGTGCTTAATTTAATTCAAAATATTGAAATATGCGATTATTTTACCAGAGCTAAATTCTAACTGGAATTCATTTATTTATTCTTCGGACCTGGTTCTTAATTAACTTAACGCAATAAGTCAATCAGTTTTGGAATATGGAATAATTGGATGGGGATGTGCAAACGACGCATTGATCAAACAAATAATAATTTTACAACAAGCTTTAATAAAAAATATCTTAAGAGTCCCAATCGGAACTAGCTCCCTCGGAATATTCGTAAATCGTAATGTAACATCTGTAAAACAACTTTATGTAAAATCTCTGTTACTGTACGCACACAAACATTATTCTCTACCTTCCATAACTCATTTTACAAATACAAGAGTCACTAGATACTCCACCCTGATGCTGCAAAAACAATTAAAAATTAATACAACTTTCGGTCAACGAGGATTGGCCGACTACTCGGTTAAAGTGTACAATCTACTTCCATTCTCTATAAGTACAATAAGTTAGTACTCACAATATAAAACTGCTATTAAGAAATGGATAGTGGAGGTGGGTTGCGCACGGATTGATGAGTGGATCAAGCCAAATAGGTAAAAATTAGTGTCCTGTGTATGAAATTTGGTCCACAAGTATACGAGTATATGTGTTAACGAAAAGGCGGACTGTAAATGAAAAATGAATTTCATACAGTTTTGTGAATTTGGAAATATTTGAGAAAGGATAGGAACATGGAATGGATACCTACCTTTCATATAATCTGAATGTTCTTCAATTTCTGGCACTAAATGAAAAAATGAACTATAATATATATCAAGGTTTTCCACGACGCGCGACGATTTCAACCACTTTTTTATCCGATTTTATGTGAAATCAAAAATGTTGTTTGGTTTTTGTTCTAAATCCGAATCTTCTAATTTTGAATATCTTCTATCTTGATGTTAGGTAGGTACCATAAGGATGGGTCAAAGGAAGGATGAGAACGAAAGGTAATCGGCCAGGAATAGTATCGATAAATGCTGTTATTTACTTAACAATATGAATTTATGTTTTTTATGATTATTTTAGTTTATATTGCTTATTATGTTTAAGACAATAATAAGGTTAATTTGATAATTTACGTTTCTATATTCTTATTATGTTAACTATGTTGAATAACTAATTTAAGGCATGTTTAATTATACTTATTGTAAAATGTTTCTCTCGGCACGGGACACCCCAGTGAGGGAACATTATTCTGTATGAAAAAATAATACAAACATTGTAAAAGTATAAATAAATAAATTAGATTCGATATTGATGTTACAAAATTGGTTGCAATTGGATTCGATGGAACAGTGGTTTGTGTGCCAGTTTTATTATGTCAATAAGCTTCCACATTGTCATTTTTGGCAAAAAGATGGCACTACAATTATGCTCAGAAGCTTTCCGGGAGAAATAATATAAATAGGCGAAAAGCTGCCTGTAGTATTTATTTGAAATAAAACACTTTGTAATTTTACCACATAAGAGTTTAATATATTATAACACCCCTCATCAATTAGCCTTGGCAAATAAATGTTTGTCGCAAGAGGCAAAATTAGCAGTTCACAAATCCGACCTTGATGTATGGGAGCGAAGTATGGACTTGGAAAACAGGGATGAAAGTAGGCTAGATGCTGTCGAAATGCGATCTCTCAGGCGAATGTGTGGTAAAACTATGCACGATAGACGCACAAATGTTGAGATCCGTACATTATGTAAGGCTGAGATAATCACTATCGACAAAATCAAGAAAGGAGTTCTGCGTTGTTTGGACATATAGAGCAAATGGACAGCGAAAGAACGGCTAAAAATATTTACGATGCAAATTTTGATGGATGCAGAAATAGAGGAAGACCGAGAAAGACATGGCATGACCAAACCCAACAAATACTTGAAGATGGATATGTTAAAAGTTGGAATAATCGGCGCGCGTGCATGAGAAGATGTATGAATGTAGAGGAAGCGAGAGCTGTATGCAAATATTGTGATGTGGCTTTCTACCCTCTCTGCCTACTTTTACGGGGAAACAGCGTGATGGTTTGTTTTGTTCTTGTTGTTTTGTAGTTTCAGGTGTTCTGAATTACCCATCATCAGGTGTAAATATAAAAAGTGTTTCATTTTAAATAAATTAAAAACGTTTTTCCACAAATTAAATGCTGAAATAATAAATAACATAACTGCGTATAGTTTTATTCACCTCAATGAAATCCAAGCTACCTGAAGTCACTAATAAAAAAGACGCAAGCACTGATCAGCTATACTCAATGAATATTGTGAAGCTATCAACTTTAGACATTGCAATTAAAGTCTGTCAAAGAGAACCCCAGAAGAATTTGGCACTCGGGGTGGCCTTCAACCGCAAATAAAATTCATAAGCTGTATGCATCTCATGGACATACGGATTAGAAACCATGTCTGTAGCACAAAAAAGTAGTCAGAAATTAAAATGCACGTAACGATCCATGGAAAGACAGATGCTTGGTGTATGTCTAAGAGACAGAGTAAGAAATTAAGAAATAAGGCGCCGAACCGAAGTCGTGGATATCACGGATCATACAGCGGAATTGAAATGGCAGTGGGCAGGACACTCGGCGAGGCAAAATGATGGCAGGTGGACACAAGTGGAGACTATGGGCAAACAAAAGAAGTGTTGGAAGGCAACAGAAAAGATGGGTCGACGACATTGCCTCTATTGCCGGTAAAACGTGGATTATGAAAGCGGGTGATAGAAAAGAATAGAGACGTTTGGAAGAGGCCACCACCAGCAGTCAAGAAAATAAGGCTGAAGAAGAAGAAGAAGAAGAAGATGCATCTCACAATCCATCCGAGACTTCTAATATAATAGTTCATGCACCTGTGTGGTTCAATATGAACACAAAACCATCAAACATTTATGATGCGCAGAATTTGTATGTTAATCACTTTATCTCCAGTGAAATTAAATTAGTAATTATTGTATTCTGAGAATGTTATTTTATCAGTGCTAGCTGACGATTGAAGACACGTAAGAGAAAATGCTTTTCGGGAGAATTCCGAGAGCCTGCAAAATAAAACGGAGTGCAATGGCAACAAATATCCGAATTTTCTATTTTCCATAATGTGATAATCTATTTTCCACCTGTGCAACAGATTATGAGGATTTGGAGACACATCATGATACAATAAATGTTTTCTTGCGCGTGGTAAAAATTAAAGCCTTAAATTGTACCGCAAAGTTTCCTGAAAATGTAAGAAAAAAATGTTGAAAAACATTTTTAAAAAACGTACTACTTTAAATGACTCCACTGAATCAACCTATGATATAAGAACCATGGAAGATTTCCGGTTTGCTTGCCATGGATGGACCAATGGGAAGAACTGAATGAGAATAAGCGGAAGAGAACCTCTGACGTCACACACGGAGTTATTTCAGAAACACAAAACTTAGAAAAAAAATATATAACTTAGTTTAATAGTCTATAAACAAATAAAAAAACAAAAAAAACACTAAACTAAATAAAACCTAATTGTAACTAAACAATCACTGTTATTCAATCAAACTTTATTATAAAGATATAAAGAGCTTCGACTAATATAATTCCAAAATTATTTTTTTTTATTTGTTAGTTTCGAGAAATACTCTGCGTTGGACGCACGTTAGTTTGGATTGTAAAACTTTTGAAAAATATAAGGTGGAACGTGGCACTGTGCCAGTACATAAAATACCCAGCGTCGCGTCGGCGACCCGCTAGTTTGTGTTTTAAGTCTTAACAGATGAACTTAATTTTAAAAAAGATTTTTAAAGAGCCTTTGATATTCCCTTCACATCCAGTGTTCTGTTATTTCAGCGAATTGAATAATTAAATTTAAAATCAGCCCTTTCTCAAAATGGTCGCTGAAAGGGCGCTTATCATTTAATTAGATTTTCTTCGTCGTGTTTTATAACACGTAGCCATTGTCTAGCTCGGTGTGACTCTGCTGCAATGATATCTGTATTTTCATTACACGGAAGCCATTACCACTAACTGTGAGCTTCAAAATGTACGGCGGACAATTTGACCATTAAAAACATATAATTACACACTAGATTCCTACGTCAAATCGGTACAGAGCCAAACTTGGAACGAATTAGATTTTAGATTTCAATTTTACAAAGATGTCATACAAATTTAAAATGATAATTGATTGTATATGTAAATACTGCAGCGAAAGATATTTTCGTAAAGGCGAACTAACATTACCAGACGACACTACGTATTCAAATAAACATAATATGCAATAATTTATTAACAAAAAGGCTTTAAAGAATCAACGAGAATTACTTGTAGATATAATTATTAAAAGGACATGCAAACATAAAAAATATCATGTATTTGTACCTACATAGGAGGTACATAATATAATGTAAGTAATATATACTATAAATTGATATTTTTCTGTAGTTCTGTGTGATACACTAACTCTCATCCATGAAATCAACTCAAACGATGTAACTTCGTGATATATTATATCATATAGATAGATATATTATCCATTACTTTAATTTATAATTCATTAAAAAATAAATAAAAAATACTACAATGAATTCAGTCGATATTAGGTATTCAATTGAAATGTCAACTGGCCGCATTGTTCTAGTAATTACTAGTGCTAAGAACGGCCGCGTGGCGCGCTATATGTCCTGCAATATGACGCATGAAAGTAATTATGGTCTTATGTCAAAAGTACCATCTCAAAGAAAAATATTCCTTAAAAATCAATGTTTGAAATACTGTTTTCCAAATCAAGAATCTTCAAATAATTTGTGAATTCTGCAAGTTTAATCTAGGAGAAAAAACCCGCACTGGGGTTAATACATTCAAAATATAGTATACTTATTTGTGGGGGGATCGGTAGTGTATCTTAGTAGTCGGTTGGGAGACTTTTATTTTCAACTATGACGTCATACTGAAACTATGTCATTTCAGTGCGTAGATATGTGTACCGTGACGTACGCTTCCCCTTGTTTCATAACGATATCGTAATCGCTTGTGATAATTTATCTTCAACTATACCGTCATAGTGAAGGAATAGCGTCTTTATCTTCCCATCATAATCGAGGCCCAGATATGCCTCTCTATCAATTTATACAAAGGTATAAAATTGAGGAGATAAATGGAATAACTTAGATTTATGGGATTTCTTTCTTATTGGTACCGGAATAAAATAAAAAAATACAATTCTATAAAAAAAGGTTTCAACCAAAGTATTTCATTAGTTTAATTTTTTTAAAGTATTACCGAAGGCATAATTTTACGTAGAAAAAAAAGGAAAATGTCAAAAAATGTATGTGATTTAAAATGCTTGTATTTCTTTTCAAAAACAAAAAATCAAAAGTTTGCTTCTGCCACTTTCATGTTCAACTTATTATTTTTAAATTATCAATTAAATTAGTTCAATACTTAGTCGTTATTGAGATCCGAGATACCTAAAAAAATTGTCTAAATTTGAAATGGCGTAATCTGCCGGTCTGAAAGTAATTATATTTTAGTTACATAAAACTTTTAAGTACATAATTTTTTTAACAGAAATACTTTAAAATAATACCTCATTTTGCGTGCGTTTTACCAGACGACAGTCTTTTAAAGACGCCGTTGAATTCATTAATATGTTTTTTAACATTAAATCGGCAAAACATCCTACGTCCGGTCCTGCGCGTCCAATCCGCTCCCACGTAGTGATTTTTGTAAATGATTTTCTTACATTGCTTTTTATATTATATTAAATGAGCTTTTGTGCGGTTCAATCATGATAATTGCCGCCATTACACCGCACGAAATATGATTCATCCAACGCTTAGATATTTATTGCCATTTTGTTTATTCGCTTCTAGTTATTCCCAAGATTACGTAATAACATAACTGTTAGCACATTGCGCAAAGTAATTGCTCCGATAACTCATCACAAGATATTTTACCAATAACTTTGCAATTTATTAATCGATAGCTTATATTTATAATTAACATATTACAACAGATATGAAAAACATTTCCTTCGAGTACCTATTAGAAAACTCCAAAATTTATGTAGTCAAGTCCATCAGAGATTTAGGAGTTGTTTTGGACTATAAACTGACATACAACGAGCATATAGATAATACAGTTAATAAATCACTGAAATTACTTGGCTTCATTAACAGAATATCCTCTGCTTTTACTAATGTCCGTACAATCAAAACTTTTTATTGCTCAAGTGTTCGCCCTCTTTTTGAATATGCCTCAATGGTCTGGTCTCCATTCTATGTCAATCGCATAAATCACATTGAATCAGTCCAACATCGCTTGCTTCGAAAAATAGCGTGGATGCTCGGACTAGAGAGAGATGATTATTCTTATGCTGAAATAGAGTAAATGTTAAATATTTCTAGTCTACTAAAACGTAGAACTAATATTGACTCCATATATATGTTCGGCATACTAAATGGTATAATCGATGTTCCATCATTACTGGGACAAGTAAAATTCAATATTCCGATTCGTAGATTGAGAAACAATGAAGTACTGTTCATCGATCAGCATAGAACAAACTATGGCCTAAATTCTCCAATGACCCGCCTTTGTCGTATTGTTAACTCAAGACAAGATCTGGACTTTTTTGGTTTAAATTTACAACGATTTAAACGAGAACTAAATAAATAGTCCAGATCTTGTCCCTTATGTTTGTCAATGCTTCTTTTTTTTAAAATGTTTTAAACTATTCTTTTATTGTAATATTTAAACCTTATAAATTGTATACATGGACAATGTCCGTTAATAAATAAATAAATAAGTAAGAAGGTTATATAGAAGTCTAGGGCTTATGACCTGTCATTGGCTGGTTTATGTGGCTACTTTACACATTGTGTAACATTCACCATTCTAGCCATATTTATTTATTTATTCATATTTTTCTCTCACAAACTATAATTAATAATAAAAATAATGTGAACTCATTGGGGTTACCCGTGCCGAGAACACTTAACAATATACTTTTTTGAAATATTTTTACATTTGAGAATAAACAAAGAAGACTGACTTAATAAACAGAGATAATTAATAAAATATTCACAGTTTTAAAAACTAGGTATATATGTACATCTATTTTGTTTATATTACAAAACGCACAATGAAAATATCAAAAACATAACATAAGCTGAACACTTGTGGAGCAATTGATTTAATATTGGTTTGGGCGAATGAGACAATCTATTTTACTTCTACCTAGCTCCACTATTATTTTTTTTATAGTCTTTTTAAACATTATATAATACTCAAAATTCCTTTGTCCGAAAGTGGTATTAGTTTGTATTTGTTTAAGGTATCTTTGTGTTGAGGATCTAGTGATTATATTATTTGTATGTGATGTATTGTAGGGGTTATGTCTTTCATTTGAGTAAGAGTAGTTTTTGAATCTGTAAGTGAGTTTTATTTTAGCGCATAATTGTTTTGGTGTTATAAGATGTGATTTGTGGAATATTTTTTCAGTAGATGAAATATTTGAACATCTATATTCCTTCAGTTCTATCATCTGTTAATGTTTGTGAAATTAAAGAACTGAAACCTTTATTTATGCGGGTGAGATTCATCTAATCGAATTATTTCACCTACATACTAGGCAACGCCTGAAAAAAAAAGTTTTTTTTTTCAATGTCTATACTTCTTCATGGACCAGTTTTTTTTTATGCAACAACTATGGTGAAGGTGTGGTGGGATTTACATGTTAATTTTTTCCAAGTTCAGTACCGAAATACGGCGTTTATTGCTAAAAAAAATTATTTACTTGTAATACAAAATAACACAAAATAAGTGTTTGACATGTAAAAATTTTAAAAAAATATTACTAGCAGCTTTACAAAAATGCCTGTTCTAAAGCTACACGTATTTGAGTAGGAAACTCCTTGATGATTTTCCGAATGTTTGAGTTTACTGTTTACCAAAAGTGTACAGCTTATGTTAGGTTTTTGTTATTTTCGTTGTTTTCGTGTGTTTTGTAATATAAATAATATAGATGTACATAAATACCTTGTTTTTAAAACTGTCTGAATATTTGTTAATTATCTTCGTTTTTTTAAGTTAGTCTTCTTTGATTATACTCAAATGTAATTTAAAAAAAGTATATTGTTAAGTGTCTTTGGCACGGGTAACCCCAGTGAGGTCACATTACTTTTTTTATTAACTATAGTTTGTAAGCAAAAAACATGAATAAACAAATAAATAAAATAAATATTGATGTGCCATATACATAAATATGTATTCTATTTTTAATTATTTTTTTATGTTTCTGATCTTACATTTGTGGTGATATACTCACGTGTCTGTGTCAACTTATTGCTAGTCCCATCTCAACACAGGACTTTTAGTCCCATAGAGTTGGGACTTATGTCTCAAATAATGTACAATAAACTTATGTATGTAAATAAATAAATAAATATACGCACGCAATAAAAATATATAATACTTAAATTAATATAGTTTAATTATAAGTGTCCAGACGAAACCGGTAGACAAAAAAAGCCGATAAATGGCTATAAAAAAAAAATACCGACATTTTTGTTTTTAAGGTGCTATTTTGCAATATTTTTTGAGGAGTAAATCAGTCTAAAGTGATAATCCAACTGCGGCATATTATCCAAAATGGCAACGAGCCGTAAGTTCAATTTTTGACCGCTCTAAATTACAGTTTCGGTTTCTGCCAGTTTCGGCCGATAAAACGAATTTGGGCTGCGGTTTCGTTATCGTCAATGAGTTGGCCGAAACTTCGGCTGAGGCGAGACCTGCGGTTGGATTACGTTCGGCTGTACTCGGGCGGAAAATTATCAAAATTAGAGATATTGAATTGTTGACCGTTCCGATAATTAGTTATTGTATTGCCATTGTCTAACACAAAAAAAATAAATTAAACGGATTTTGTGATTTGCTGACTGTAGTTTTATTTTATTTTATTTTATTCAGAAAACATACAGTCATACATAAAAAATATTAAAAACAATGATTGAAACAATGATATGCAAAAGATTTAAAAATTAAATGTGACAAAAAATAAAAATAAATAAGAAACTCAAGTCAGAAAAGAATAATGATTGATATTTGCATTTTCCATGGGGGTTATCATTGGTAATAAATAAAAATACCGAATGCACACCCCGAGCCATCCACGCACACACACATGAACGCACATATATAACATACACAAACATATACATTACATGCGGTACATATACATAGCACAAACCACTCAAGATGTACATTCAGCAACTATCCCAAATAATCAACTTTATGAAGAAATTTTATGTATAAATGCAACGTGCAGTTAAAAATGTTTACATCAATACTGAGTCCATTATAATTTCTACAGTTACGTACAATGAATGAATTTGCGGTATAATTATTTTTACTAGTTGGTATATTAAATTTAAGTACCAATATTCAATACAGGAAATCCGTAAATAATCTAGGAGTACAAATGGATGAACATCTTTGCTGGCGAGCTCATACTAATGAATTAAGCCGCAAAATATTTTTTATTATTTATTTTTTATATTTTTCAGTCCACACTCACGAAGGTTGCAAAAATTCTTACCCATTAATACTAAATGCACCCTTGTACAAGCATCACTACTACCCATTCTAGGGCTATGTATAGCGTGTGAGCTCGCCAATATATGACAGTAAAAATTTTATTGTCTTTGAATTTCCTAGAGTTTTAACCATCGAAAAAAAAGAAGATTGCAAATAAAATCAACAGACAATGGAAATTTGATGTGTATTATTTTAAAAGATTGTTTATAACAGAAAAATACATAGAGAAATATGCATTTTTATTTTTTGTAATAAAAACAGTCTAGTAAATTCGAACAAATAAAAATACGCTTTATATTAACAATATTAATTAAAATGCAAAAATAATATTGAATACTTGAAAAATAAATATTACTGAGTGTTACAAACATAATTTAAAAAAACGGATAGCGATTAAAAGTAAAAACTATCTTTAGTTTAATTCTTATAGCGATAAATACATAAACATTATAAAACAGGAGTTATACAAAAATAATATTGTAACTAGGCGGCTACCTACACGGTTAAATTTCGAAACACCACGCAATTTCTTATCTCGGCTACGTTATGTAAAATGAAAAAAAATATTTAAATGAATAATTTCATCACGTCATGAAGTCGCCCCTGGGTAGCGCCTGCTAACGTCAATCAACAAAAACATCCTCGTTTTAATAACAATATTTCGGCTACGCCATAAATCTCTCTTTTTAAATAATTTCTCACGTCACAAAGTCGCCCTGGGTAGCGCCTGCTAACGTCAATCAACAAAAACATCCTCGTTTTTATAACAGTATTTCGGCTACGCCATGAATTTCTTATAAAAAATGTCAAAACGTCACAAAGCCACTCTCTGAGTGTCGCTACTGACATCATTTACAAAAACATAATTATTTGTGCTTTTTTCAGGTACGCAACATTTTTTAAATACACCTACCTAACCGATAAAATACTATTAGTAATTAAACCAAGGTGTGCTTTAAAGTTCCGTATGGCCAAATAACATTATTTATTATTAGAATATTATTGACATGTAGTTCAAGCATTGCTGCATTCACGTTGCTTTACTTCTGAGAGCTCAACTGCTATGTTTTTCTATGGTTATGTTAATGTCATCCGTCATGTATTGGCGAGCTCACAGGCTATACTTACGCCCCATTCTAGATTACGCTGATGTTTCCATGACTGATTTAAGCTGTGAGCAACTCGATAAACTTGTACGACTTCAGAATACATGCATAACGTACATTTTTGGTCTTAGGAAATATGACCACATTTCTGATTATCGTAGGCAACTGAAATGGCTCAAAATAAGACAGCGGAGAGACTATCACCCCCTCTCACTTCTGTTCAGTGTACTTCATAGTCCTAACGCTCCTATTTACCTGCGTGAAAAAACGCTTATCAGCTCATGGTTTACCTCTTCGTTCTAATTCTCAAGGCACTCTCTTAATTCCCATCCACAATTCCTCTTTCTTCTCTAACTCATATAGTGTCCATGCGGCTCGACTGTGGAATCATCTCCCATCCACCATCAAAGATGTTACTACATTATCTCTGTTTAAATCAGGTCTGAAGAAACATCTCCTTTCTCTTCCTTAATCTCTCCTCCTTTCCTTTTTCCTCTTTCCTCTTTCCTCTTATTTTCTTTTTCCCATTGAGTAATAGTTTTGATTTAAGGTAATTTATAAACAAATACGTTTATTTCTATTTTTATATAGTTTTAACTTTTTAATCTTTTTTTTTCTATTGAATATGTTCTGTAACTTGAATTATAAAAATGAAACTTTTATTTTATTGGTTGGTTGGAAGAAATTTCCATTTGGCAATAAGCCCGCCAATTTACAGATAACATTATGTACAAAAAGTTAAATAAATAAAAAATAAAAAAAAATCCAAGGAGAAAATACTGGAATACGTTTGTATGAAAAAAAGTCAGTTTGCCTTTAGTGTTAACATTTGGTCCAACAATGGTCCAACAAATATGTCTGCAAACATTTCGACATACTGAAAACATTGTTTTAATAAATATATCGAAAAGGGGAATTCAATCTGGTATGGCGAAGAGGACAACGGAAATCAATATTATGGAATAGGTTCGGCGAATCAACCATATTATTTAGAATTTTGAAAAGAAAAATTAAATCACACGTACGACGCTTTTTTGTAGTGATTCTATATTAAAATTAATCAAAGATGCGCCGCAATCATTTGCAATATTATCCAAACAATATTCCAGACTACTTTTAATTTTTTTTTAACGTTCTTGATTTGATTAATATTTACATTGTGCTGAGGGGACCATACTAATTGGTTGATGAGAATGGCTTGGAGATTCGTAAGATAAACCCAAGAATTCTTTACACTTTATCCACTATTGTATTGTAGTTGGTAGATCTTTTATATTTATATTTTTCAACAATATTTTGAGTTTGTCCAAATTTTTTGTAGACAAGAACTGGATTCCACTTCCTGGGAGCTGTTTATATTAACACATTACAAAAGAGATGAAGAACATTTAAGAGAAGGTCCTCTTTTGTAATATGTTAATATAAACAGCTCCCCAGGGAGTGGAATCCAGTTCTTGTCTACAAAAAATTTGGACAAACTCAAAATATTGTTGATAAATTACCTGGTCCATGAAGAAGTATAGAAATTGAAAAAATAACATTTTCAGGCGTTGCCTAGTATGCATGTGAAATAATTTAATTAGATGAATCTCACTCGCATAAATAAAGGTTTCAGCTCTTTAACTTCACAAACATCAACAGATGAAAGAATTGAAGGAATATAGATGTTCAAATATAGGCAGAATGGTGAATGTTACACAGTGTGTAAAGTGGCCACTTAAACCAGCCATTGACAGGTCATAAGCCCTGTAGATGCCTAGACTTCCATATTACCTTCTCTTAAATGTTCTTCATCTCTTTTGTAATATGTTAATTTATATTTTTGTAATTTCTTTATAGTATATAGGATAATGTTCCTATAGAGAACATTGAAGAACTAATCATAATCAATCTTCTTTCCGTATCTAAAGGCGCATAGGAAACTGCATTAGGGCGCTACACCAATCGTAGCTCATCTCGATCGTTTTTTGTTATATGAAGGTAAGATGATCAGTCTTACGTTTCAGGTTCCAGTCCAGCCTATGCCTGTGTTTGAACATCCACATTTCCTCAACTCTTTCATCTGTTGACTTTAGTGAAGTAAAAGAGCTGAAACCTTTATCATGTGGATGAGATTCATCCGGCTGAACCAATTCACTTACCAGGCAACGCCGAAAAACAATTTTTCTATTTTTTCACTTCTTCTTTTAGCGGATAGTTAATTCAACAATGTTTTGAGTATGTCTAAATGCTTGCAGACTTGTTGGATTTCCTCCCTAGGGAGTCATTCATATTTAAATTTGTTGCAACAGAGAGGGAACATATTTTTGAGAAGGGAATATCACGATTAAGGTTTCAGCTCTTTTACTTAACAAAAGTCAACAAATGGAAGCGTTGAGGAAATGTCGATGTTCAAACATAGGAATAATTGTGAATGTTACACAGTGTGTGAAGTGACCACTTAAACCAGCCAGATCATGAGCCCTGCAAATGTCTAGACTTTCATATTCACGTGCTAGTAATGTCATGTATAAAAATGGAGAATAAAATTGGACCCAAATTGGAGCCTTGTGGGACTCCTGAAAATGTAAGAAAGGGTTTAGAAGTAAAAAGTCCAGAAGTGACAAATTGACTCCAGTTTTTAAAATAATTTGCAAAAAATATTAATAGTTTATTACTTAACCCAACCTATCAATTAAATCTCAATGGCTAATTATGAGTTTGTTGCACACCACGTACTAGTTCGGTCCTCTCATTTTAAAAGATTGTTCTTATTTTAAATGCATCGTACATAACAGAAGATGGAGATATAATATATAAAAAGCGCTCAGTAATACATCGGCCATTACGTCTGTATTAAATCCCCTCATGTACGTCAAGGAATTACATAAACACAGCGTAATGCCGGCATAATGAGACCCTAATGCTCGAGTGTACGCAAACCCATTACTGAGCGGCCTCCCATTGGTCGGCTGCGCTAACGATCGTATCACGTGACGGCCAACTACAACAAACTGCCCGTATAAACTATATATAATACAGACACGAACTTATTTATTTATATATAAATTTATTGCATTTACATAAAATTAAATTCATTACCGGGGCCTGTATTACAATGAAGAGTTACAGCTATCATCAATTTTATCTACTGAGCAAAATTAAGTTTTCTGAATGAAAATCAGAATATGCATGATTTTTTCTCCTAAACATGTTTAATTATAGATTACCGACAAGGATACTTAAATGTTCATGGAAATATCGTGGTTATACAAGTAACAGTAGCCATTTGCAAAAATGGCGAAATTGAGATTATTGACTTTTTGACACTGTATTAGCATAACGCTTGGCTGGTAAAAATGCTAAGTCAATCCGATACTGCAAAAAAAAAAGTTTTTTAAACTGTGTGACCATTTGATAGAAGCTCAAAGATTTTTAAAAAGTAAAACTGACCAACACACATCGTCACTTTTATTAGTAAATTTAAGATCCAAAGAATTGACCAAATAACATTTTACATGTATGTAGATGTCACTAGTGAAGAGTTAGAGTTAGTAGTAAGTACATTGTGTAACATTCACCATTCTGGCCAAATTTATTTATTTATTTATTCATATTTTTCGCTGACGAACTATTTATTTATTTATTTATTTATTTATTTATTTTATTAGGGAAATCAACAGTTCTACATACATATTTTTAGTAAACAAACAGATATAGTGTATAAACTCAGAACCAATAACAGATTTCCACATAGTATACAAAGTTAGTAAAGAATATATATATTACATATCAAATAAATACATACAATTTATACATATAAAAATGTTATTTTCAAGTACTCAATAATCAAAGATTTTTTAAATATTAATTTTAAGAACATTAAGTTACTGTAAATTGGGCGGGATAAGGATAAAAATGCTTGAAGAGAGGATAAGGAGGGGGGGGGGGGGGAGATGTACATATTTATTATTATAATGTCTACTAAGTTACATAATACATTTTTAGTTTAAATTTTAAATCTGACAGAGTGATGTTTGTATAATCTATATTTTTAAATTTTGTATTGTACATTGAAAAAGTCCTACGAAAAAAAGCATTTTTAACATACGATGTTTTACTTGTTGGTACATGAAACAGGTGGTACCGTCTACAAATCCTGGCTGGCACATGTATTATTATTAAACCAAGCAGCTCTGTACAGTCAACCATTCCTGTCACAATTTTGTAAAGCAGTAGTTGGTCCGCACACACTCTGCGGTATTGTAGAGAAATGATTCCATGGAAGGTGGAGGCAGTGAGAGTAGATACATAAGAAATACCGGTTAACTATAATTAATAATAAAAATAATGAGACCTCACTGGGGTTTCCCGTGCCGTGGACACTTCACAATTTAGTTTTTTGAAATTACATTTGAGAATAAACAAAGAAGACTAACTTAAAAAACAAACACAATTAACAAATATTCAGACAGATTTAAAAACAAGGTATTTATGTACATCTTTATTATTTATATTACAAAACACACAATGAAAATAACAAAAACCTAACATAAGCTATACAGTTGTGGAGCAGTTGATTCGGTATTGGTATGGGCGAATGAGACAGTTAGTATACGTTTTGTATTTGGAAAATTCATTAATAAAATTTATTCTTTAGATTATTACGTAACACTTCTTAATTGTTTATTCTTTTTTATTTATTTAACCTTTATAAATATTATAATAATAAAAATACTTTATAGTTTTATTCCACTTTTATTTATAAAATAATTATAAATAAAAGTGGAATCAAACTATAAAGTATTTTTATTATTATAATTAAAATGCAGTTCCACCAAGAAATGTCAGTAGAAAAACTGTTTATAAATATTTTAAAATCCCAAAAACATAATTTATAGTTATAAAATAAAATAAAATAAACTAAAATACTACCTCCCTCAATGAACGTAACAAAAATGTTTATCTGCAAAATTTCATGACAATCTCATGACCAAGTTTTTTAATTTTTAATTTTATTCAAATGTGATAATGTTTTTGAAATACGTTTATACTTTACATTAAAGTTAAAAGTACCGTACATATAATGTACAATTATCATACACCTAATTGAAAAATGTGATTTTTGAGAAGCAATTGAAATCTAAAAAAACACTAAAATGGCTCCCCTGAACATGATTGATTTTTTCACTTGGTCAATTTCTCTTGTATGCCCACGATACTCATTTTCGTACATAAATTCTTTATGCACAGTCTAAGATAACTCTTTTAATTTCTCATTGTAATTGGGGATCAGGGCCCGTATTACAATGAGGAGTTAACAGCTATAATCAATTTTATCTTCAAAGCAAAATTAAGTTTTCAGTTTTGAAAATAAAAATGTATACATTTTTTTTCTCTGAACATGTTCAATTGCAGAAGACTGCTGCGAGACACTGCATAGATTTATATATGGTACAATTAAGCGTGTTGTCCGGATGTTCATTGAAATTTACGTTAATGTAATAATTGTTATTTTTATTCTTTAATAATATGCATTCTTTCACTTTCCATTTCACTGTATCCCAACTCAACACGGGGCTCTCGACCTCTAATAAAATAAATAATTAAAATTTGAATCGGGTTGTGGTCCTGTGGCTAGTGCCTCGGACTCACGGACCGAAGGTCCGTGGTTCGAATCCTACTCTACCCCAACTCGATTCCCATTTTCTAATAGTGAGTTATTTACAACTCGTTGAAAATGGCCCTCAAAATCAAATATTTGGGTAAATCATAAGAACGCGAATATTTCTTTTTCAAATAAATAAATAAAATTAACAAAATAAATCAGATTAATGAAATAAATAAAATTAACAAAATAAACAATTAAATAAATCAATTTAAAAAAAAAAATCTATAATATGAATTGGAGAGAGGGGAGGGGGGGTGACTATTAGACAGTGGCGTATTACGAATCTAAGCATTTTCGTACATAAATTTAGATTTTACTTTATTAGTTAGTCGAAGATAAATAACTAACTAAATAAAGGACATAATATTAAAAGCAATTTTGATCTTAATTTTTTTCTGTCCGGACGAATAAAGATAACTAGAACCAGAACCCTGGGGTGGTATTCTGAATCTTCTCTACCCTCAAGAGAGTGATTTTTTTATTTTATTTTTTTTATTTGCTTCATAAAATGATTGATGATTAAACGTCAAACAAATATGACCACGTGAACTCAAACATGATGATTTTCATTTAGACTATTATTGCGACCTTAAGCATTACCCTAAACACTTCATTAGGTGGAATTGCTCCAAACTGTATTCGTTTTTTTTCCGTTTTTGAAGCAGTTTTATATACCATTTGACGTTTTATCATCAGCGTGGCCATTACATGAAGCAAATAAAAAATAAAAATCTTAAAATAAATCACTCCCTGGGGGGTAGAGAAGATGCAGAATACCACCTCTGGACTACTGTTTTCGGCCGGACAGTTACTCTCAGCTAAAATCCCAGGAAGGGGAAATCGAGTGGAGATAAGTCCGCTTCGTAGTTTAGTGGTCAACGTTTTCGTCCACCATTCTTGAGGTCCCGGGTTCGATTCCCGGGTAAACACTGCAAAATTTCAGTGTCCGAGGACTGATACCTGAAGCTTGAGGGTGACCACACCTTCCATGTTACAAAAACTATCTACGAATGCTGGGATTGGAGGGTCTGTGCAGTGCCCTATGCGGATAGGAAAGTTATGATAATAAATGTTTTCCGTCCCTGTTTTAACACTTAGGTACCAATAAATTATTATTTTACATACTGAAATAAATAAGCTTACCCCTAATTTCGACGTGACAGTAAAAATACCACTTTGGCGCCCATTATAAATGAATTTCCCTAAAATTCATATTGTTCTAACCCCTTCACGACGCATAGAATAATGACCACTGATTACAAATTACCCTCGCCGGGAGTAATCCCCACCCCGCGCTGGGGCGGAGCGGGTAACAAACAACCCTGCAGCACTTAACTACTAAATATCTTCCCTTTACATTAAAAGGGGTTAAGCCGGGCTAATCGAGGGGGTTAAACGGAGACGAAAGGGTTATTTAAATGATGATTTTTACACCGTTTTAACCAAAATATGAACATACAAAAAGGTGTCATGGAAAGGTAATTAATTTTTGCTGTATAGGTTAATAAAAATATTTTCCTGAAATTTTGGTACCACTTACCGACTTTTCTATGTCTACTGGTTCCGAGACGCACCCGTCGCTTCGGCAGGACACTGTTTATACTAATATGTAAATCTCACTATAGAAATTCAACGCTTAGGTCATGGGCCAGGAAGCAGAGCGTCATGCTCTGGCAAATAGTCCCTGGTCAGAACCATGTTGAGGAACTGATAAAAAAGTACTTGCAAAGGTTTGCTTTTGACCTAATGAAGCTCAGCCTCCTCAAGTGAGGGTTATCACTAGAGCAGATTAAACCAACACCTCGCTAGAATGAACCTTTCCGAAACTTCTGGATGTAGGTTCTGCAGTGCAGATGAGGAAACACCTATGCACATTCTATGTGAATGTGATGCTTTACATCATAAAAGGAGCCTCATCCTCGGGGGACCGCTGGTTAAACCTGAGTATATTAAAGAGCCCGAAGAGAAATCTTCAAAATAAGCGATTATGATGTTTTTTATTTTTTACCATTATATCGAATTGCACTGTAGTATTGGCAAATACGCATTTCATAGATACATATTTTTATTTCTTATTTTTTCGTAATAATATATGCTTGCTTGTTTATTAATTTAACTTAAAAATGTCTTTCTTGCTTACCGTAACACTTTATTTATTGTTTGCCTTACAGAATTTATTTCATAAGCTTATATCTTTGTATTTTTTGTTTATATGCTTACTGTTTTTTCTTGCATACCTTTGTTATTATTGTTTTTTTTTTTTTTACTTTGTAAAACTTTTTATCATATTCTTTCTAACTAATTTCACATATTTTTTCTGTATATTCTGTTTATTATTTAGTATGTTAGCATGTAATACATTTTTATTTTTTGTAAATGCCTTTTGGGCGTTAATGAACAAAATAAATAAATAAATAAATAAATTATACACAGCTTAACATTATCACAATATTTTGAGTTTGTACAAAATACTGGATTTCATCCCCAAGGGAGTCATTAAGATTTACAAATTGCCACAGAGATGAGTTCTCCATCTCGGTTCGCCCCATTAGGGGGTGAAATCTAGACATAACTTATGTTAACACCTAATATAAACAATACCACTTTGTATGGAAAAATGAATAAAAATGATTTTACATTGAATTGATAGAATGTTTTTCCGTATTATTCATACTGTTTCGCCATTTAAATGGCAGTGGAATTTTTTCGAAACATTGGCTGTAAAAGTCCTTCGCTATAAAATACTATTTAAATTTATAATCGCTTCAAGCTCTCCGAGATCGACAGCTGCCCATGCGACAATGAAACTCCTCAAGATGTCCCTCGCCTGTTGGTGTATTGCCCCTTTTTCAGTTTTCAAAGACAACAGCTGGAGGCGCGATGCAGAAGCCTGGGTGAAGATCTTTGCGACATCCCATCGGTGATGGGTAATAAAGAACTCACACGAGAGGTAGTATCACACATGATCAATATAGTGCAAGCAATTGGTAAAATAAACCAAAGTAGGGAACAAAACGCTGAACACTCTCCTAGTGGAACAGAAAGCCGGTTGACAACTGTCAATAGACCGGCTTCTCCTGAAGAGTTCTAAGTGGTTTTCTCTCCACGTGAGCAAATGCTGAGAAGTACCTGATTAGCCCACATTAGAATATCCTTCCTGATCCCAACAGTTTACCTAAAATAATGTAATACAATAGCAGGAAAATCTAAACCTTTTATATTATAAGCAAGGTAAAAAATAATGCAACTCCCATTTATAAAAAAAAAATATTTAAAAAATCTACAACCTATTACCACTGTCTATTATGGAAGTAAATTCCTAAGGAGAAATGTATAAAAAGATTTTGTTGGGGGATTGAAGTAAAATTGGTTGTGTAACTCGTCAGACCAATTTCAAATTTTCAGCTATAATTGTTTATTATGTTGAGTTTCAATCTGTACTCTCGTAAAAAATCTAAAAAATACACCTTAAACCGTCATCGGCACGGGTTACCCCAAGTAATGTTTATGTTATTTCAATAATAAATAAATGACAACAGAAATAATATCAAAAGACTACAAAGAAAACAATTCGAATTCCATTAACGCTAAGCGGTTGTATGTGCAATATTTATAATGGGTAGGTGCCTGTTTTATCGCATCCGCCATTTTGAAAAGATTTACGTGGGGTGGTAGAGTGGAGGGGGTTATTTAATTTCGCTCTCCCAGGGCGCTTTACACCTGAAGAAAATGCTTACCCGAGAAATGGAAGCTTTCTGTCTTGCCATATTAAATTGTGAACACTGGACTGGACGTGAAAGGTTCTCAAAGTTTACTTAAAAGACCTACTGAACAAATGGATCTGACGTTAAAAAAACAATATTTTCTTCTCTTAATTACTACTCTAGGTGTTTGGACCAATTCTCAACCAAAAAAAAACTGTATCCATTCATACTCGTCCCACTTCCTATTTTCAATCAATAATACAAACTACCCGTGCTAAGAGCTCAGTAGCTCAATCACAAACAACTATCGACGTGCTTAAAAACATGCTAAGCATTTGAGCAATCACAATGAACATGCTTAAGCTATCGCAGTCATTAGTCAAGGCGTGTGTAATCTCTAAGTTAACGCTCGTGTCGGTTTGTTTTTTGTTTTCCTCGTAAATAAATCGGCGTTTACTACAAACAATAATACTATATATTGAATTTGCAAAATAATAAGGAGTAAAGTTTTACAAAAAGATGAAAATTAAATTTAAATTATTATGGCGACTGCTTTTCTCGTCATTTAGCTTGCTATCCACCGGCTAAATGCAATAAATAGCATAATAAATAAATAAATAAAAATAGCAGTCTTGGAATATTTTTCATATTTACACCGGTGAAATTCAAATATGTGATTGCTCAGCAGGATTATACGTCGCGAAACGTAAATATTTTGATATTTAATATTAGGTGCTCACGGATGTTGCATTGTGATCGCGAATACGATAAACAAACATGGTGAAAAATTGTTAGCACGTCGCTTATTAGCACGACGATAGTTATTTGTGATTGAGCTACTGCAAAGACTGCCTGCGTATAACATTAGACTGAACATTTCATTGTGGAATTGCACCAAATATCGAACCAAACATCGCATCAAGGCGAATTCTTTGTCCACTTAAAGCGCCATGCCACCGAAAGACGAACAGAAAATCGAACTACCGTGTGCAAATTTATTTATTTATTTATCACTAAGTCAATGGTGATATCTACTATATATGTATGATGTATAATGACGCACAATTAAATAGACCCCTTCAGACGCGTAGTATTTTACGTACATATTTTCTAATAGACTTTCGTCGGGATTAGACGTGACGCTACGTTGAAAAATCCGTCGTGTGTGATAAGAAAATACTGGACTTACAATGTAACTGTGAAAAACAGAACACATATATCTGTACCTTATATAATAAATCACGGATGTCCGCTTTTGCCGTTTTGACGTTTAAATTGCAGAAATTATCGCAAAAGGCTATTTTAAAATCTTCTCAAAAATCAATAATTAAAATCATCTTTAAAAAGCCCTTTAGGTACCCCAGCGTTAAGTTATTTGAGAAATTTGAGATCTTAGATCTCTCTTCAATTCGTGCCTCGTGTCTGAGGATGGTGATTACGCCTGACTCCAGGCATGGCTCGTCTGTGGACAGTCTCCCTCCATCTGGAACGGTCTTGTGCTCTTCTATATGCATTCGTCAGTGATGATTCTGATAATTCAGTACTTCACCGCTCCATCTTGTCGGTTGACGTCCACGTGACCTTGTCCCTTCGACACTTCCCAGGAGAATAGTTTTATCCAAAGTATCAGAGTTTCCCCTGGAAATATGCCCAAAGAACCGCAGGATTCTTTTCTCGCACGCGGATGTTAGTCTCTCTCCTATGTATGTCCGTCCAGTTCCTGAAGAATAGATGCATTCGTACGTCTGCCCAACCACGGAATCCGCAGCATTCGCCGCCAACACCACATTTCGAAAGCTTCGATTTTTTTATTTTCAGATTCCCTCAGTGTCCAACACTTCACACCGTACATGAACACTGAGAAAATCAAGTCTCTTTTTGGTGTTAATGGTTACACTGCGATTCTTCCGCATATTCACCAGCCGACTCATAGCACTTTTGGCAATACCAACACGTCACCGTTTTTTACCTTCACACCAATCTTTGATATAAGGCAATTATATATTTTTGAATAATAATGTTTGTGAAAGCAAATTATTCTACCAAATCCCAAAAGGGACACTCCCACACCACCAGAAATTAAACTAAGGAATGGGTCATGGGGTCTACTACAAACTCTGAATTCGGGTAAAGATATATGTAATGATTATGATAAAATTAAAAATAAACTTATCAATGAAACTTCTTGGTTTAGTTTAACTTTATATTATTTTGATCAACGAGCGCTTTCGCCTAAGTAGGCATCTTCAAGACTGGTGAATTGTTTATAACATTTACAGTTTTTATACTATTCTTAACATATTTTGGAGATAAGATCAAATAAGTATTTTAACAGGGGACAGAAACATAAATATTAATAACTAGTTTGCTAAACAGTTAATTTTTGGGAGTTGTTGGACGGAAATTGGGACTAAGCTTTTATTATTTAAAAGGTGGGAAAAGAACACATGGCGAAATACAACAGAGTGGAAAAAACACATTTTAACAGATAAAGTTAATACAATACTTGATTTTTGACAGGGAAGTTTACATACCTATAGATGAATGACGAAATATTTTAAGATACATACTTAGATAATACATTGTTAATGAAATGAAGTTATTCATTTTGATAGCTCGTTGGTCAAAATAATAAAAAGTATAACCAAACCAAGAAGTTTCATTGATAAGTTTATTTATAATTTTATCATAAACATTAACTATGGAGTTTTATCAAGAAACATCAACAAAAAACATCAATATTGTCAAAGATATAAGTGTATAATGAACCTGTTACTACTTTAAAATAAACTCGAGTGGTTTAAGAATAAGGGTGTTTTATTAATTGTATATGTTTCGGATTCATTTTCTTTTATTCAAGTGTCAAGCCATTCCTTTATTTGATTCCGGTGGTCCTTGTTTTGAATCCCAATATACCTACTTCTCCCTGACGGCGAGTCAAGAAAGCAACGCGTAACAACACAACCAAAAAACAGCGAAAACCGTACCGCGAGCGTGACAGTGATTTCGAATCACCAACATATAAGAAAACGTGCAAAGTGACCAGTGCAAACGATAACGGTGTCTTTCTGGACCAGTGCCAAAGGGAGGAAACCGTAAGTCCTTACTCCTTTCATTAATTCCAGGATTGACACTCAAAACCATAACGTCAATTAGTTTACCTAAAATCAAACGTTCCCTGTTTTCTTCGAACACGCGTATCGCGAGAGGGCAGGCCTTGTTTTACAGTCCCGAGGTCGAAGGTATCGAGCATCCAACATTTGGTCTATCTTGCGAACCGGATAATTAATATATTCGGACATTTTGCCCTTTCGCGACACGTTGTCGATGAAAATAAACCTGCATTGGTTAACGATTAAATTCTCATCGTATCATAACATATCATTAATTTATATTTATATAAAACATATTATTAACCTATTATCATCGTAAAAACATTAACAACATTCATTTACATAAATCTCTGTGAGTCGTTTCGTCATACTCTTTTTTTATTTGCATCAAAACTTTTAAACTACCTTCTTCGCGCGTCAATAATAAGCGCGTGTACTGTCCCGCAAAGCAAACAATAATTTTTAGCAGTAGCATTTAGCATTTAGCATTAGCAACTTATAAATCATTTTCACTTATTTTAACTTAGAATCATGAGTGTTAGCGTAAATGTTTATACAACTAGGCGAAATCACGCGCTAAAAAGATTGAAGGATGCTTTACGATCGGGAAAAAACGCTATGTCCGATCCAGAAAACATTCCACGTTTTTTATCGTGGTGCGAGCGGCTAGATCCTATAATGGATATGTTTAACGAAACGCAAATAAAAATTTTGTCCGAAATTTCTGAAGATGAAGCTGCCGTAAGGGAGAACAATGAGATTCAGGAACAAATGGATGAAATCGTGTGTGAGATTTTCAGCATCAAGCGACTGGTTTTACCGCCATTGAAGAAAGAAGTCCAGTCCGAAACGTGTGAAAAGAAGCACTACGCAAAATTGCCATTAATAAAATTACCTCTATTTACAGGTCAAATAAAAGAGTTTCCTGCGTTTTATGATTTATTTTTAAGTCTAGTGCACAGTAGAAACGACTTATCGAACGTGGAAAAGTTCCAATATTTAATATCGTCACTATCAGGGGAGCCTGTAAACATTATGCGAGCATATCCAATCACGGCTAATAATTATCGTGACGCATTTGATGCGTTAATAGCGCGATATAATAATAAACGACATCTTGCATTTTTATGTTGGGAAGAGATTTTATATCATAAACAAATTACTACTAATACTCCTCAGGCGTTAAGAAAAATTCTAGACATTTTTATGGAAAATATTTCTATCCTAAAGGGATTAGGACTTCCGACATCTGACTGGGATTTTATTCTCTTTCACACTCTTTTGACTAAACTCGATAAAAATTCACGCGAAGCATTTGAATTATCCATTAAAGGGGTAGATTTTCCAGTTTTTTCAACATTACAAGAGTTTCTTGTAGAAAGATGTCAGGCTTTGGAGAGATCACGTCTTTCCAGAGATCGTTCTCCTGACGTCATCGCCAAGAAGACTCCGTTTAACAAACCGAAATCCTCATCAACCTTATTGGCGAATACACAAACGTGTCCTTTGTGTTCGGAAAATCACTTTATATATTCATGCGAACGGTTTAAGGAGAAACCCACGAAAGAACGTTGGAATGTCGTTAAGCAACTAAAACTGTGCGTAAACTGCCTTAGATCAAATCATAACTTATCAAACTGCAAATCAACTTTCAATTGCAAAAAATGCAATTCTCGTCATAATACAAACTTGTGTTCTTCAAACGTCTCTGAAGTTCATAATTCACCAGAAGTTATCGCTTCCACTTCTAAAAATAATTATATCATTCCAGCTACTACTCTTAGCAATATGCATTCGGCATCACGCCCTACACCTTCTTTTGTCCTCTTAGCGACAGCTGAAGTTGAAGTAAGGGATTATTATGGCAATTATCAAGTCGTTCGTATTTTACTCGATCCTGGTAGTCAAATCAACATAATTTCAAATCGCTGCGTAAACAGATTAGGTTTAAAACGTTGTAAGGTAGATACCCCGATGTCAGGCATTGGTCAGGTACCTACTACCTCTTCTCATAAAGTGAGCATTGAGCTACGTCCAGTAGGTAAACCAGATCCAGTATATTTTACCGAAGCTGTCACACTAGAGCGTATTTGCGGTGACATGCCAACCCACCAAATCACTAGTCAATATCGTCACCTATCAAATATTGTGTTAGCTGATAATCGTTATAACCAACCTCGTCCCATTGATATTTTAATAGGGGGTGAGTTGTTTCCCAAGTTTCTTCTTTCCGGCAAATTAGAAGGAGATAAAATGGCTCCGACAGCCGTAAATACCGTATTCGGTTGGATTTTAATGGGAAGAGTCTTGTCTGCTAACTCGAGCAATCAAATCAATTTACTGTCACATTCATTGTCTGTAATTGATGACACCCGACTGGATTGTGCTGTGCAACAACTTTGGGAGATTGAAAACATACCTAACATTGAGTCATCAAATTTCTCTGTGGACGATCAACGATGTGAAGAGATGTACCAGAACACTCACTCCAGAGATTCCGATGGGCGTTATGTAGTGAATTTACCTTTCCGCAATTCAGAGACACCATCGTTCGTCAATTCTTATTCAATTGCCCTGCGGCGATTCTATCATCTTGAAAAGCGCCTATTAAAAAATCATATTTTTTATAAGGAATACAATGATCATATCATGGAATATTTATCAAGCAATCATATGGAGCCCATTCCTCCCGGTGAATGTCAATCCTCATCTGCATATTATATTCCTCACCACGCAGTCGTGAAACCCGAAAGTCTTACGACAAAACTTCGCGTCGTTTTTGATGCTTCGGCCAAGGATGAGCGAGGTTCTTCATTAAACAACACCTTGTTGACAGGGTGTAAACTACAAACAGATATCGTAGAAATTCTTTTGAGATTTCGTCTTCATGCAATCGTCTTTACGGCGGACATACGTCAAATGTATCGCCAAATAAAAATGACTAAAGGTCATCAAGATTATCAACGTATTCTATTCCGTTGCTCTTCTAATGAACCCATTCGAGAATATCGACTCAACCGAATTGTTTTTGGAATTTCTTCGGCTCCTTTTCTTGCTATTAGAACTATGCATCAATTAGCACAAGATGAGAGAAATTCGTTTCCCCTTGCATCTAGCGTAATAATGAGAGACCTGTATGTTGATGACGTAGTATCGGGCTGTGATTCGCTAGAATCAGCTCGGAGTCTCCAGACACAATTAAACGGTATCATGTCTTCTGGAGGATTTGAGTTGAGAAAATGGTCGAGTAATGAACCACAGTTTCTGAATGCTATACCCGAAGAACACAGAGCTTCGTCACTACAATTCGATTCTAATCGTGATTTTATCAAAATTTTAGGACTTGAATGGAATTCTGCAGAAGATCAATTTATTTATCACATCAATCCGCTTAACCGATCATGCACAAAAAGAACTATGCTTTCAGAGCTAGCTCGTATATTCGACCCCTTAGGATTTTTATCGCCTCTAACATTCTTGGCCAAGTTATTAATACAACGACTTTGGCTGCTCGGGGTCTCTTGGGATAACCCCGTCCCGAGTGACATACATAACCTATGGGTAAGGTACACTACGCAATTACCTAATCTTACACAAATTAAAGTAAACCGACGTATAACTAACAACGGATCTCATGAATATCAAGTTCATGGATTCTGTGATGCCAGTGAATCTGGTTATGCCGCAGTTGTTTACTTACGCAGTTCGACAGCCAATCATCATCACCAGGTGGCACTTGTATGCGCCAAATCTCGAGTATCACCCGTAAAGCGCATGACGTTACCGCGTTTAGAACTCAGTGCAGCTTCATTATTAGCTGATCTCATGCATTACATTCTTAAAACACATTCAGAAATAAGCAATATAACAAAAGTATATGCATGGTCAGATTCAACTATCGTATTATCTTGGATTCAATCACAATTAACCCGATATAAGGTTTTTGTTGGAAATCGAATTTCCAACATTCAACGTAAGCTGCCGTGTGCTGAATGGAGGCACATGCCTACCAGTAAAAACCCAGCTGATTGTGCTAGTCGAGACTTGTTGCCCGATGACCTGATACATCATCCACTTTGGTGGATGGGCCCCTCATGGCTGAAATTGGAGCTTAACGATTGGCCGAATTTGATAATTGGTAAATCTAATGACGTAGCAAGAAATATTGAATTAGAAAAACGACCTAACGTACTTGTTAACGACTCATGTCAGCGTCCATTAGAAGTGCTAATCACACCTTATTATTTACTTAGAAAAATACAACGTATCGTAGTATACATATTGCGTTTCAAAAATTCATATCTTATAAAAGATAGAGCACTTCATCAACCTACAGATCAGAAAATGCATAAGGCTTTGATGTATCTTGTAAAATCTGTTCAAAACACCGCCTTCATTTGGGAAATTCAGAATCTGAAACTGGGAAAAGATTTACCGAAATCAATGAGAAAATTAAATCCCTTTATTAACAGTGAAGTATATACGGGTCGGTGGGGGAATAAAATCTTGAGATTTATCATACGACGCAAAACATCCAGCTTTATTGCCTCGAAAACATCGTATCGTATCAGTGCAAACAGCAAGTGGTTTGATCAAAAGACCACTTGTAAAGTTATGCCCTATTCCGGGTGAATAAGTATCGAGTTCTCATTCATAATCATCCATCATAAGACATTGTTTATAATCACCCATTATCACTTATTATCCATATTCACGCAGTCACAATCGTATTATTCAAACCTTCATCATATCATACATCACATCGGTCGGCATATTTCTTTAACCGTTAACCAAAACAGAACCATTTACTGGGAATATGCCGTCATATTCCGCAGCGCGGGGGAGTATGTTTCGGATTCATTTTCTTTTATTCAAGTGTCAAGCCATTCCTTTATTTGATTCCGGTGGTCCTTGTTTTGAATCCCAATATACCTACTTCTCCCTGACGGCGAGTCAAGAAAGCAACGCGTAACAACACAACCAAAAAACAGCGAAAACCGTACCGCGAGCGTGACAGTGATTTCGAATCACCAACATATAAGAAAACGTGCAAAGTGACCAGTGCAAACGATAACGGTGTCTTTCTGGACCAGTGCCAAAGGGAGGAAACCGTAAGTCCTTACTCCTTTCATTAATTCCAGGATTGACACTCAAAACCATAACGTCAATTAGTTTACCTAAAATCAAACGTTCCCTGTTTTCTTCGAACACGCGTATCGCGAGAGGGCAGGCCTTGTTTTACAGTCCCGAGGTCGAAGGTATCGAGCATCCAACAGTATATTTACAGGGTTGAATTTTATTTTAGTATTAAAATAAGCCATTATGAAGTAATGAGTTGATTTTTTTTAAATAACCATAAAAACATTACATACCTACCCATGTTGAAATATTTAAAACCACAAAAACATTTCTAATCACGTACAGTGTCTAGTCTTCCTTTTTCCTCATTTCAACATTTTTAATTTTAGCCTACATGTCTGTTTTTGTTTATGAATTAATGGCACAATTTTCCAATAAAATCCCGACGTGCGATATGACGACTTAATGATATAAAAAATACTGTAACGTTTTAGGAACCTAAATTATAAATAAACTCTAACCACAATAAAATGTAATAAAAATCACACAAAAAAAATGGATTTGAATCAAATTTTAATTTAAATTAATTTAGGTACATGACAATATGCAGTATGATTATTATCTGTTTTTTATGTATTCAAGAAATAGTGTAATAATATTTTTATTAAGTTTTCCTTGTATATTATTTGTACAGTTCCGGGCTAAGGTGATATTATTTTTACCCAATGGCTTCTTAGAAAACTCAATGACAAGAGTTTTGGAGCAATAATTGAGGTATAATTTCGTTGGAAGTTGAAAATCATTCCAGTCAATAATTCAGGGCCAAACTAATCTTTATCATCATCATTTCTCTTTCTGCATCTAGCACACTAATAAGGTAGTGTATTTCGATCTTCTGTCACATGAAGGTAAGGTGATCAATCTTGCATTTCAGGTGCTAGTCCGGAGATAGTAAATTATAGAAGTGAAAGAATGACGAACTTCAAGCTTACGGGAAATTGGATAAAATAAATGTTGTCTTGCGCGCAGTAAAAAATTGATCATTAAATTGTAATACAAAGTTTCCTGAAAATGTACGAAAAAAATCATACAAAACATTTTGATAAAAACGAATTACTTTAAACTACGTCACTGGTTCATATGAATCAACCGATGATGAGAGAGTTGTGAAAGATTTCTGGTTTGCTTACCGTGAATGTACCAATGGACAGAACTGATCGAGAATAAGGTAAAAAGTCACATCTGACGTCACACGCGGATTTATTTCACAAATGTTCTTCATCTCTGTTGTAACATGTTAGTATAAGCGGCTCCCCGGGGAGTTGAATCAAGTCCTTGTCTTCAAAAATTTCGACAAATTCAAAATATTGTTGATAAATCCACCTGGTCCATGAAGAAGTATAGAAATTGAAAAAAAAATTTTTAGGCGTTGCTTAGTATGTAGGTGAAATAATTCAATTACACGAATCTCACCCGCATAAAAAAAGGTTTCAGCTCTTCAACTTCACAAACATCAACAGATGAAAGAATTGAAGGAATATAGATGTTCAAATATAGGCAGAATGGTGAATGTTACACAGTGTGTAGAGTGTTCACTTAAACCAGCCATTGACAGGTCATAAGCCCTGTAGATGCCTAGACTTCTATTTTACCTTCTCTAGAATGTTCTTCATCTCTGTTATGATATGTTGATAGTTAATATTATTAATCATATTATATATATTGTATCCTTATATATAGGTACTACGGACCCGACAGACGTTGTCCTGCCCGAACGTTGGCTTGTCTGCTATCATCTCGGAAAAATACTTTTCATCTAGGTACTTGTTTTTGGGCTTAAATTCCAAAACATAAAATAAATATTTTTTTCAAATATGGCATTCTTTTTGCAAACGTCAAACTCCGGTCGTCTCACCAACAAAGGGGTGTACTTATGTAGGAATACGATTTTTAAAAGTGTATTGAATTTAATATTATGTTATCAAAAATCTAATTAAAAGAAATGAATGGGTAGAAATTATGAGGAATTAAAGGAAAGAATATGATTGAGATCCACAAAAAACAAATGCTGTTTGTAAACATTTAAAAACAAACTTTTTTTACACACAAAAAAACAACATCATTTTTTTTACAAATGCATTCTCCTCGAATGCAACCCTGGTAGATCGATGAATAAAACATTTATGCTCCTAACTCTTTTTTTACATATTCGATTGAAGATTTTAATATCTCCGAACACGCACAGCGCAAAGATCTATATTTCTCTGAAAACCGCACGTAAATCAGTTCAGCCGTTTAGGAGGAGTACGGTGACATCACACGTACAGAGGAATTATATATATATATAAAGATAGGCGTCACAGTTTGAGAAGGACTCGTTCTAGTAACAGAAATACAGATACGCTACTCGGGTAATTTAACACTGTTTCAATTTACAACGACTTTCCCACCCCCCTCCTCCCCCGGAAGGAAACGCCATTTTTCTACCCCCTCCCGGCGAAGCGCGCAGCCAATCACAGAGCGAGAAAATCCAATTGTTTGCGGAGGTTTGAAGGATACAGGGTGGCGAGAAACCGGGGGTCTTTAGCGCGGCGGAGTATTAACAGGGTGCCGCAGAAGCGGGTGTCCATTCAACTGAATGTATATGCAAATGTAAATTTTGGATAATAATGGGAAATTGGATACAAAAAATGTCTTCTTACGCGCGGTAAAAATAAGAGCATTAAATTGTACAGTAAAATTTTACAATAAATGTTTTGACGTAAAAAAATAAATATATATTTTAATAAAAACGCACTTTTTTGAATGACGTCACTGGTTAATATGACCCCTTCAATGATATGAGAGCTTTGAAAGGTATCCGGTTTGGTCACCGTAAACGAACCAATCAGAAGAACTGTCATAGAACAACCTCTGACGTCTCACGCGGAGTTATTTCAGAAATACGAAACTTTAAAAATCATAGCGCTGATAATACGATTCATAAAAATAAAAATAAATTTTTTTTGGCTTAGTTTAATATTCTATTAAGAAATAAAAAAATAAAAAAAGACACTGAACTTCCTCATTAAATTCCTAACTTCAGCTCCATTTTACTCCTATTTCGTCAATACGTGTACGATTAGACGTTATTTTCTACCTGTATTTTTTTGTAAAGAAAATATAAATGTTTGCTATATTTTGAGTTTTTGTCGGCCTCGTGGTGTAGTGATCAGCGCGTTGACCTACCACGCTAGATGTCTCGGGTTCGATTCCCGACATGGTTGGCATGAAATATTTATTAAAAGAAGAAGCAGATTACAAACTAAAATTCAAGACGTACATATTATAAAAAGAAAGAAATACGTTAATGAAACTCTTGTCAAAATAGTAGGAGAATCCTGGTCCGGAAACCCCTTTCAGATACATGGAACAGATCAACATTCAGCTTAGCAATATCCGTTCCAACAGGCATAAACATCGGCAGGCTAGTCCTGTATATCGGAATATGAAACAATCTATGCTGACGCTGTCTTAGGTAATTATCAGGAACATTCAAACCAATGCTCATCAAAACCCCAGGATTATCGACCATACCGCGCAACAATCGATAAAAATTCGTAGTCAAATACACATTTATTCTAGTCTCTAAACTGTTGTAGCCAAGCGTACCCTGGAGAAACTCGGTCTCAGAAACTTCTTTTGGATTTACTCTATCATAAGAGAGTTCATGTGGCCCCTAAATCATCGAGCTCAACTCTCGAATCAACTTATCGAGTCCCTAATGTACAAGAATAATGATAAACATAAAATGCTATTCATCTCTGTTGTAATATTATAGTTATGTCATAAAATTAATATTTCTATTAACTTGATTAAAAATGTCTCACGTAAACTGGCGGCGAGGGTTTTAGAATAAACTATAGGTAATGACACTTTTAGTTTTATGCTGTGTTCTGAGTTAATAACTAATAATAAAACCAAGCGCTACATATATTGCAGAGGTTTGCATCCGTGGAGAGCAATTCCCTGATGCACGTGAGGTGCAGGGTGTAGGATGTAAAGTGCATGCAAAATGCAAGCTTACAAAGCTTCTCTAAAGCCAACTAAATCTATTCCGTTACATAGGATGTTAAAAAAATAAAAATATTTAAAAATAGTATTTGTTTCAACACGAAATTTGTTAACACGAACATATTTTTGAGAAGGGAATATGAAAGGCCAGGCATTTATGGGGCTTATGGCCTGTTATTGGTTGGTTTAAGCTATCCAGTTTACACGCTGCGGTACTTTACTCGTTTTAAGCGATTTGTGGTTTATGTAAAATATCATTAAAAGGTTTGACCTCAAAGTTACAATTCGCCAGAGAAATCCTTTAACTTAAATCCTTCCGTTTGTTGATATTTGTGAATTATGACGTCAAATGTAATTAAATTAAGTTTCTACCGAATTATTTTACCTGCCTTCTGGAAAACGCCTGAAAACACTTTTCACTTTTTATTTATTTAATATATTATAATGAAATAACTTTGTTTTTTGTCTGTACCACTTTATTTTTTAAATTTAATTTATTAATTTAACTAGTTTCAGAAAAATACAACGCAAAAAACAAAGTAATTTCATTTTCTTATATTGAATAGTAATATTCCACAAAGTTACTGCCTCAAATATTAAAAATATTTTATTTATTTATTTATTAACGGCTGTAGCTTATTTGAACAAATTATATACCGCCATAAACTTATACGGTAAAATTATTACGGTCGGCTTCGTGGTGAAATGGTCCGCGCGTTTGCCTACTATCCCTTTCCGCACCTAATGGTGCATAGGTTACTGCATTGGTAGGTGCACCAATCACAGCGTATCTTGATCATTTTTGTAATATGAAGGTAATATAGTCCATCTTACGGTTCAGAACCAGTGCAGGGCCTGTGAAATATTGAAGTGTAAAAACACCCTTTTAAATTAATTAATTTACAACTCATACAAGAACTAATTTATACTGAACATAATTTGGAGTTGGTCCAAATGTTATGTATATTTCTTTAATTTTTACACCTGTAAATTTTTGCGAAGTTAAAGATTTTTAGTGTCCGACCGAAGCTTCGGTTTTTTTTTCGATTTCGGCCAATTAAGCTAGATTCGGCCACGATTTCAGTTTCAGGTATGAAAATGCTTGAAACTTAGGCTCAGCCAAAAACTGCCGTCGGGATGTGTCGGATTACCGTCCATGCGCTCTGTAGCTGCAAGACGTACTGGGATATTTATTAATTGTACAGCGCCCTTGAGGTAATTTTCACAAAAATGGCGCTATATAAATTATCCAACCATATATATACGTTCGGCTGTACTCGGGTGCATCTTATAGCTCGTGACTCGGCCGCGTGACCTGTGAAATTTATCCCTTTTATTTCATACACAACAATAAAAACGCCTTAAAACGTTTTAAAGCGTCTTTTGACTTATTTTAATAAATTTCGGTATCAGCTGAAAATCTTGTTTCGGTTCATGACAAAAGAAAAGAAAAATACACCCTTATCAAAAAACTTTCTCCCCCTGTTTCGTCATTCCCGAATTCCTTTTTTTTGTAATTAATAAATTTAAAATATAATTTTTCAACCCTCTGTGTTAAATTTAGGCAAAAATAATTCAAAATACCTTTCTTCACGCCCGCTCTACTAAACTTGGTACTATACAGAGACGTTTTTGCTTCTCGTAGCTTTCCTGAAAGTTCTTAAGGGGGGCCTAAAAGCTTTCAACCCCTAGAGTTTTTTTACATACATCCTAAATCTACACAAATAAGCAGCAACATTTCAAGATTTAGCGGCAACGATAACGCGACACCAATACGATTTAAAATTAATCGACCTTGTTTACATACTCGTACATACATTATTTAATTGAATACTCCCATTTTTTTTTGTTATTTTACAATATACATAAGAGGTCAAACAGAGTATTCTAAAAATAAATGACAATTACATAGCAATGAAATACATATTAACAGTAAAAATAGTAAACTAAAAATCCCACAAAGGCATGGCCTGTTCGTGGGTATACAAGTAAATGTTTATGAATTTTTGCTCCTATAATAAATAGACAGGTATAATATTTTTGTGTAATATAAGAAAGAGAAAAGAAAATATTCTGTAAAAGATTATAAGGTACTTTTTTATTTTATAGTAATTAAAAAAAGAAATAAAAAATATTTAAAAAAAACATAAAAATATTCCTAATTATTAAAGGTCAACCAAATATATCATAGAAAAAAGAGTAAATATCTTTAGTTTGATTCTAGGATAGTGCGTGTTTTTTACCATGGTCATCAAAGTCATCTTCGTGGAGTAATGGTCAGCTCGCTTGCCTACCATGCAAGGGGTCTCTGGTTCGACTCCTAACATGGTCGATGTGAAATATTTATTTAAAAGGGTGTTTTCACAAACGAATATTTCATAGTCCCTGGACTGGTACCTGAAGCGAAAGACTGATCATATTGCCTTCGTGTAACAAAAAACATCAACATACACTGCGATTGGTGTATGCAGAGCGATAATTTTTTGATTTTTAATTTATTCATTTTATTTACGTTTATATACATTAAAAAAATATTTCAATGCATACATAACACGAAAAAATAATATTAATAATTCAAATATACAAAGATGGTAAAATAAAAATATCCAGCAATTATAGAGAAAAGATGCTATCCTCTCTGAACTTTTTTTTTTACTAATATGAAAGATGTCGATATCCGAAGAGATACGGTTGAGTCAAGACATTGCTCTTCCTACTGGCATTACCATCGGCAGGTTGGTTCTGCAAGCAGGAAGATAAAACAGCTTAAGCTGCCTATGTCTAAGGTTGTCGTTAGGAACATAAAGAAAATGGTTTATTTGATTTTTCTTTTGAGTTTTTTAAGTGGTTTTTCGTATTTTTTATTTTCTCTCTGTCTAGCCTCGCCTCTATTGCATACACCATGATCGGTCTGAAACACGTTTTGTATATCCTAATTATGTTTCTAATAATCATGTTTTCATTGTACTATACGACATTTTTTAGGCATCCATATGTTTACTAACTGAGATGGATATGTTTTCATCATCACGCATCTGCATGGCATGTGATGTTAATGACCTTATTTCCCTTAGTAGATTTACTACTTTTTTTTTTTTTTAAAGCGTTTTTTTAATATATTTATTCTGCTTGTGTAAGAAAAGGTTTTTGGCGTATATATTGTTGTGCTATATTAAAGGTGCTAAACTTGCTTTGTTTCTTTGTTGTTCTCAATATGTGTTATTTTCTAAATGTTAATATTATTTTTTTTGTCCCGAATTGAGTTGTTGTAACTCCTGGGAATATAATTCAACGTATTATACTTGTAAAATACTTTGTGTTTTATGATTTATAAATAAAATTAAAAAATAAAAAAAAACTCTCCATTACACACCTATGTTGATCGTAATACCACGGATTAATCAGAAAATTACCATTAGGTGCGGAAAGGGAATGATGATGATGATGATGACATTAGAGCGGACGGACGTCGCGTTGCTTGAGGTATATTTAATACATCTACCTACGAAAAACGTGTTTTTGTGAATCGTGTAAAATACCTTACTGACGCGTACTCACTAGTCTGGTGCCTCTCATTAATCATCGATATTTTAAGTATGTTCAAAATCTACAATCTACAATCTACAAACATTTAGACATTCTCAAAATACTGCTAAAGGATCTTAAATTAAAATATGAAAAGTAATATAGTGACTTTCCCTCAGTAACTGAAGCTACTTAACTTGATAACTTCAGCGCAATTTGAAAACTCTGTCGGCGAAATAGGAAAACTTTGAATATTCCTAAGTGATTTCCGGTCACCCCCTCCCCCGGCAACCCACATCCGGTCGTAATACTGCACGATATATAATGCCATCTGACGGGCCGATTTATAAACTTTGGCGGTTATCGTAAACCCCCAATATAAAATGCTTCGATATAAAAATACGGCGCTGGTTATCATTTTCCGATATTTCCCCCAGTTTTTTATCTACCTGAGAGTTTAGTTTTATTACAATAGATTGGCATATTTATTTTAACCGTGTCCAGGCAGATGAAGAATACAGTTCTGTGTGTAAAATAGAAACATAATTTTGGACGTTCGTTTTCAACTCGATGGCTATTCTCAGAAAAAAATCCTGAAAAAAAAAATTGGTCCGCATCGAAGTGTAGTGGTAGGCTCGTTTGCCTAGCATTCTTGTATTCCTGAGGTCCCGGGTTAGATTCCCAGCAAAGTTATCGTGAAATATCAATAGTAATAATAATAATAAAAATCTCTTTTCACCATAATATCCAGTTGAAGAATAAAATAAAAAATTCTTTAATAAAACAAACGTATACACGGTTTAGTGGCGGACTTATTGCCACTAGTAATTTCTAAAAGTCGGACCAAAAAACATACAAAAAAATATGGTTTTGAAAATAAAAATAAATGAAAAAATGAAGTTGAATAATTGATGTTTTTTGTAGATATTTCTTAATAAAACTCCAAAGTTAATGACTTAGAAAAAAAATATAAATAAAAGTTAGTTAATCAGCTAATAAGTGTATTTGCCACTCAGTTACTTCTTTCATATATTCTTTTCTTACCTTTTAAATTATAAGAATTATAAAAATTACTAGGACTTAATCTTAATCATGTCGGTATTGTGGTGTAGTGGCCAGCGCGTTAGCCTGCCATGCAAGAGGTCTTGGGTTTAATTCCCGACATGGTTGATTTGAAATATTCATTTTAAAGAGTGTTTTCACACTAGAATATTTCCTAGTCCCTGGACTAGTACCTAAGGCGTGAGACTGATCATTTTACCTTCATGTAACAAAAATGATCAAGAAACGCTGCGATTGGTGTACCAATGCAGTGCCCTATGCACCATTAGGTGCGAAAAGAGAATGCTGATGAAAATGTACGTCGATATTTATTTACAAGAAGGTAAGCTATTCAGTCTCTCGCTTCAGGTCTCAGTCCAGAAGCAGTAAAATATTGTTTTAAACCACCTTTAAAATAAACATTTTGCGTTGACCCAGCCAGAAACCGAACCCGGGACCTCAAGCGTGGTTGGCAAACGCGTCATCCGCAACACTAGGCGGACATATCTCCGTTCGATTTCCTTTTTCAGGACTTTCAAAGTGGTTTCACACTTCAAATTTTTCGCTGTCATTTGGCCTGAAGCGTAAGATTGATCACATTTCTATTATGTAATAGATTATCGAGACACATTTAATGTGGTACCCTATGCACCGTTGGGAACAGATAAAAGTGTTGTGATTTTAATGATTTTAAATCGAAATATGGTAAAAATTCAATGATGTTCTAATATCAGGACCTTTTTTTTATCATTTTGATATCTATCGTATTCTTCCAGTATCTTTTATTTCAATTAAAAATAAAATGTATGTCTTTGTGGGATTTTTTTGTTTAAGTTATGGTTTTTTATGTATTTGTAACTTATGTATACCTATTGTCAAATGCAAAAAAGAAATTAAAATAAATAAATAAAACAATTCAAACATGGGCAAAATAGTGAATGTTGCACAGTGTGTAAAGTGGCTACTTAAACCAGCCAATGACAGGTCATAAGCCCTGTAAATGCCTAGACTTCCATATTCCCTTCTCTGAGGTATTCTCTGTTGTAATTTGTTAATCTTAATGACTCCCGAGGGGGTGAAATCCAGTCTTTTGTATACGAACATTTGGACAAACTCAAATATTGTAATGAAACCAACTGGCCCAAGAAGAAGTTTAAAAATTTAAAAATTGTTTTCAGGCGTTGCTCAGTATGTGAAATAATTCAGTCAGATGAATCTTTTCACAACAATAAAGGTTTTAGCTCTTTAACTTCATTAAAATCAACAAATGGAAGAATTGAAGAAATATGGATGTTCAAACATGGGCAAAATGGTGAATGTTGCACAGCGTGTAAAGTGGCCACTTAAACCATCCAATGACAGGCCATCCCTGTTGTAATTTGTTAATTAAAAACAAGTATATTTATAATAATAACAAATAGGTTCTATGTGGAAACTATTTATATTTTACCTAAATAAGTAAAAACAGCTTAAACAACAAACTTTCGAAGCCAAAAATTTATTCGTTTCATCCATTATTTAGGTACTGCCAAAACATTACAATATTTCAAAATAATTGGAAAGCGAATCAAACCATACTTGAAATTTCAAATTCACGCCATCAATTGCCATTATCACGTTTTGGTTCATTAACTATTATAATTTTAAAGGTACTTAATATTCATTTTTGCAATATTTACCAAACTAAACATCTCGATTCCAAATTCAAGAGATATTTTAAAACCTGTAATATTTATTTGTGTTTAAGTTATTTACTGACAACTCTTGATGATCACAGTTCAGTTCTTGATATCAAACTACGCATCTTATTTGAGTAAATTAAAACATAATTTGGTACTAGATCTTTACAATACATAGGTTTCAAGGAATTTAATAAATTGCCACAAAAATTTAAAGTACCTATTTCAAAATATAGAAACAGGACGTGCGAATTGAAGAATTATTTTTTCCAGAAGTACTTTGAATAAATAATGTTAGTTTATAGAGAATGCGCATTCTTGAACATATACCTTTTAATATTTCACCGTTTTTGCTTGTATATGTAATTTTTAATACTATTCAAATGTTATTTGTGTTTTTTTCTTTTTATATACTTTTTTTGGCTTGTATACATAATTTAAATTTTTTCAACGTTTTTGATAAAAAAAATTAACCTGTATTGGGTGTGCGCATATTTTGTTAATTAAAAAAAATGATTTTATTTTGTACTAGTTCAGTATGTATATATACATCCATGTAATTTTTAAACTTTTTCAATTTTCTTTCCCAGATTGCATAATGTAAACATTATTTTGAATTTATTTCCATGCCTAGTATTCTGTTTATTCTGTTATTTTCAAGTATTTTTCATACCCTTTTTAATTTGTAGTATATCATAATTTTAATTTTTCTGCTTTTGTTAAATAATATTATAGTTTAAAATTTAAAAACGTCTCTAAAAAAATTATTATCTGTATTATGAGTTTTTTTTTAAAAAACTCCTTGGGAATATTGTATATAATTATGTATAATATGTTTTTCAATATAATAAAAAAAAAAATTAAAAAAAATTTTGACAAATCAAAAGACATTAAAATTTTACATGTAGACCATAAAGATCCAATGTTAGATATATTAGAAGTTTTAGAAATAAATAGCGACAGAATTTTATAAATCATCATCATCATTATCATCATTCCCTCTCCACAGCTAATGGTGCATAGGGCACTGCATTGGTACACCAATAGCAGCGTATCTTGATAATTTTTGTGCCATAAAGGTAAGATGATCAGTCTTACGCTTCAGGTACCAGTCCAGGGACTATAAAATATTCTAGTGTGAAAACACCCTTTTAATATATTTTTTTATATCAAGCATGTCGGGAATCGAACCCGAGTTTTCTTGCATGGCAAGCTAACGCGGCGACCATTACACCACGAGGCTGAAAATATTTCAATCAGTAGAGAGAGTTTCAAAACTCTTTCTTATAAGCCCTCTTAGTTTGACCCTATACAATAAAACAATACCCTTGGCTCTACCCGACCGAGTTTCTTCAGCGTATGCTCGACTACAACAGTTTAGAGACTAGAAGGAATGTGTATTTGACTACACATTTTTATCGATTGTTCCGCGGTATGATCGACAATTCTGAGATTATGATGAGCATTGGTTTGTATGTTCCTGATAATAACCTAAGACAGCGTCAGCATAGATTGTTTCATATTCCGATATACAGGACTACCCTGCCTGTTGTAAGGGCTACCGCTATGCTGAACAACATCGCTCTGGATGTTGATCTGTTCCGTGTATCCGAAGGGGTTTTCCGGAGCAGGATTCTCCTACTCCTTTGACATGAGTCTCTTTCGTGTATTTTTTTTTCTTTTTACAATATGTACGTATTTAATATAGATTTGTAATGTATATGTTATATTTAAAATAAATGAATTGAATTGAAAATACATATTTTCATAGAATAGAATCTTCCCTTATAGTACACCGCCATCACATACTTTTAATAATATTGTCCCACTCTGTTTCATTGAAATATTATGTATTTTGTCTATTAAGAATGATTTTTTAATAGTACCAACACTTAGGATAATAATTATTTTATATAAATGATCCATAACTGTATAATATTTAACAGTCTGAAGATGCCCATTAGAGGGTGAATAACACAGTGTCCAATTAATCATATTTGTATACCGTACATATAGCGGCCTCCGTGGTGTAGTGGTCAAGACGCTTGGCTCACGCACGGAAGGTTCCGGGTTCGATTCCCGGTGAGAACACAAAAATTAAAAATGTGATTTTTCTCAAGCTTGGGTGTTCTGTGATGTAATTCACCACTGTAATTGGGCCTCTTGACCTGTTGTGGTGCAAAAATAAAAATAAAAATAAAAATAAAAATAAAATACGAAGACGACAGATAAAACGAAGCACTTTTTTGTGTTTTTGGACGGTCCCAGTTCCCATAAGAAACAATTTCTCAAATTAGCAAAACAATAAAGGCAAGCTAATGGTAAAAAATCACTGCTCTGGTGCCAGCGGAGAGACTATCACTCCCTCTCACTTTTGTTCAATGTACTTCGTAGTCCTAACGCTCCTATATACCTGCGTGAAAAATTTCAACACTTATCAGCTCATGGTTTACCTCTTCGTTCTAATTCTCAAGGCACTCTCTTAATACCCATCCACAATTCCTCTTTCTTCTCTAACTCAGATAGTGTCCATGCGGCTCGACTGAGGAATCATCTCCCATCCACCGTCAAAGGTGTTACTACATTATCTCTGTTTAAATCACGTCTCAAGAAATATCTCTTTTCTCTGCCTTAATCTCTCCTCCTTTCCTTTTTTCCTCTTTTTTCCTTTTTACCATTGAGTAATAGTTTTGATTTAAGGTATTTTATAAACAAATACGTTAATTTCTATTTTTATATATATACATATACATGTATATATTTTTGCACCACAACATGCCAGGAGACCTAATTACAGTGGTGAATTACATCACAGAACACCCAGGCTTGGGAAAAATCACATTTGTTTGTTGTGTTCTCACCGAAAATCGAACCCGGAACCTTCCGTCTGTGAGTCAAGCGTCTTGACAACTTTTATTTTATTGGTTTGTTGGAAGAAATTGCCATTTGGCAATAATCCCGCTAATGTACAAATAACATTATGTACAAAAAGTTGAATAAATAAAAAATATAAAATGGAATACGTTTGTATGAAAAAAGTCAGTTCGCCTTTAGTCTTAACATTTGGTCCAACAATGTTTTTAGTGTGTGCAAATGTTTGCAGACAGGCTGGATTTTCTCCCTAAGGAGTTATTCTAATCTAAATATGCTGCAATGGCGAGGGAAAACATTTTTGAGAATTCAAATGTGTCTGCAAACATTTTGACATACTCAAAACATTGTTGAATTAACTAACTGGTAAAAGAAAAAGCATAAAAATTGGAAAATTGTTTTCAGGCGTTGCCTAGTAGGTGACTAGGTTCAGCGGGATGAATCTCAACCACATGATAAAGGTTTTAGCTCTTTTACTTCAAAAAAGTCAACAGATGGAAGAGTTGAGAAAATGTGGATGTTTAAACGTAGGCAGAATGGTGAATTTTAAACAGTGCGTGAAATGGCCACTTAAACCAGCCAATGACAAGTCATAAGCCCTGTAAATGCCTAGACTTCCACATTCCCTTCTCAAAAATGTTTTCCCTTACTGTTGAAACAAATTTAGTCCCCAGGGAGGAAATCCAGCCTGTTTACAAACATTTGGGCATACCTAAAACGTTGTTGATGGTATGAAAAGTATTAAAATGGAAAAATTGTTTTCCGGCGTCGGCGTTTCCTCGTAAGTAAATTGGTTCAGCCGAGTGAATCTCACCCACATGATAAAAGTCATCAGATAGAAGAGTCGAGGAAATGCTGGTGTTTAAGCAAAGGCAGAATGGTGAATGCTTCACAGTATGCAAAGTGGCCACTTAAACCAGCCAATGACAGGTCATAATTTACTATTAAAATAATATATATTTATAAAAATATATATTTTAAAAAAAATAATTATATCATTTTTTTAATGCGAAACGCGCCTATAAACTTTTATTTATTATTAGTTTGGCGCGATCTATATTTTGTTTACTTTTGTACAATATTTTGAATACATATATTTTTTTTAATTAGAAAAAAATAAGCCCTATAAATGCCTAGACTTCCATATTCCTTCTCCCTCTCTGTTACAACAAATTAACATTAAAATTTGGTATTCTTTGTGTGGGATTATTCTCAAAGAGAGAAAGGCAAGCCCTGCAAAAGAACTGTTTTTCTTGTTAGGCGGGAATTAAATGAAAATGTAAATGTGAAATTTTTCAATAATAAATAATACTTTTATAAATTATCAAAATAGTCTGCTAAATAAACCACCGAAACATAAAAAATGTGTGACAATTGTGCACAGTAGACTGTTTATATTACAGGTAAATACCGGTGTAATCGTTCGTAGGTTCGACCGCAAGATTACACTGAACTTTTATTGCGGCAATATTGGGGGCTTTTCGCTCCAAAACGCGATTAAAACAATTGACAGTCGGAAACAAGAGAGTGACGCCGAAAAACAACGACTCCGAACAAGTGTTCCGTGAATGAACCATTACTTTTCGCTTCGGCAGAGTTCGGCTGTCGAATATTTGATCATGGCGGCGGTGAATTCTTTATACGCAATTGTTTCCAAATGGTTTTCCCTCAAACCAGCGTCGTAAAAGGAAATCCGACTAGCCTCTGTTTGTGCAGGACCGTCTCGACATGAGAAAAAAAAAGAAAACGGGACCCGCCATATGTCGTCACCTGAATGCCAAACTAATCTAAGTCACATTCAAGCAAACAGAAGGCAACTAAACTACTCATAAATGAGTAGGTTTACGTTTTGACCCATTAGTTTCTTTGTAGACGTCGCTCAGTACGCAACTCCTGATTTGAATTCAACTATGCCATGTTGTATCCTTTTAAAGTGTAAAAATACAGCTAGGATCTTAAAGAAACAGGATGCAATCACATTTTATGTGTAATTAGCAAATAAATGTGTAAGTAGCAAATACATTATTTAAAAATTGAATTCTTTTTCCATCTGTCAGATTGTCGAAGAAATCAAAATGGACATTTCGTAAGTGTTGCTAGGGTAGTAAATGCTTTTACCCTACTTTACTCATCTCATGAGAGAACTAATGTGTGGGTATGCATTGTTCAAATATTGTCACAACCTCTACATCTTTTGTACCCACAACCACTCTTCACTTCCCACCTTAGTTAGTATACTTTGATCATCCGCCACAATAAGATCTCGTGTCGTGAATCGCGCGTTTATTTTGTTGAGTGTGTAACGCATCATAGACTTTGTCTCCACATACCACCAGTGTTCAGCTCCAAAATTGGGGGCCTGTCCTAGTGTTGGTGCCGCTCGCAATTGACCAGTCGGACCTCCGCGATTCCATCAAGAACGAACCAGGTAAGTGGCATCCATTCCTAATCCATCTCATTCGTTGGAGTTGTGACCGATTGACACTGCATACCGTATATCGAGGATCTTCACTTATTTCATTAAAATTAAAGTACAGTCCACTCTGCTAAATAATATCGTAGAAGCCTTAAGGCTTTTAATTAACACTATTACAAAAATAAAAACAATTTGAGTAAGAATAAATTAATAAAAGCAGCTATTAAACCTTGAAACCTTGGAAACTCAGATTCAGAGTACGCCACACTGCCACAATACCACGTTAACGTAGCAAAAGAGGATAGACGGTAATATATGCGTTTTCCTCGAACCAACCCTGGCTTCCATACCCCAATATCAGTTCTCGTCTTCCCTAGTTAGGCGATCTATTATTCATAGCGGGGTGGAACAATGGAGGGGGTTGAGCAGGGCGTTGGTAGGGGTCCCGTATTTTATGATAATCTATAAAGTTGTCTTGTAATATAGCGCCGTATAAGGAAGGGAGATGGTAAAAGAATTAACTAGGGGTTGCAAATTCTAAGACGGTGGTAATTCATAGGTACCTTTGGACCACGTTATGCAGAAACCATCCATTCCGATTTGCGAAATTTGACTTTTTGATGAATGGTATTTAATCAATAGTCAATTTTAATTTGTTGAAGACATCCAACCCAAAAGATCAACATATTTTTTTTAGTGGTTTTTTTCCTTGCCCACAACCAATAAATCTATGAAAAAACATGTTAGAAACATCCATGTGAGTTGGTTGACAGCTTTCAGCATTTTTCACTTTAAAATTATTTTCATTCATAAAAATATTACAGAAACAATCCGACTCCAATAAAAAAGATTTTAGTGATATTAATAAAATAAATGTTTATTGTTTTTTTTATTTCCTAGGTATTATAATATTAAGGCATAAACAGAAATTACTCAAATATTATGTCAACAAAGTTTTGAGTTTGTCCCAATTTTTCTTGATGAGAACTGGATTCAGCCCCCAAGGTAGCTGTTAATATTAACATATCTGTATCTTAAAGCTGAAAGTCTGGAAGTCACATTTTTTAAATTTTGATTCAGATTCTATTAACGCCAAAAATATTGGAGTCCTCCGGTATACCACTACTGGAATAGCTTGTTCTAAAACACCAGTACTACTGTATGGCAGTCGGCCAGTAATAATACTCTGTTGGTATTAAAGCAGTGGATAGCGAATAAATTCCACAATGTTTATAACAAACTACCTCTGACGCAGGGAGGGATTTTGCGCAAGATTAGGTCTTATTGTCATAATCAACCATACTTAACCATAATGTCATTTTTATTGCCGTTAATTTCATTATTTTATTTTGCTTTTTTTCACATAATGTTTACTTTCAATTGTTGTTTTATTGCTATTAATACTCGTATCATGTCATTAAATTTATAGTTAGTTATCTTCATAAATAATTAATGTTTTAATTATTAGCGCGCAATTTAATGTTTTTGCCTATATATTTTTTTACTAACTTTGTTTTCAACTCTTAAAAGACTGTGGTAAATAATCCCTTTGCGCGCGGTGATGTAACATCGTGTTACCACTAGTAAAAGACGGAATATTCTAAAGCTCCGACATTTAAAAAAAAAAACATGGAGAATACTGCTTAATAATTCTTTTTCCATAATTTATAGGTATAGACATATAGTTTAGCCCTGTTATAGCAAAATAAATAAAAAATCACAAATACGCCGCTCATGTTCCGCGCGTGTGTTCCCCATCATTGTCATCAACCGACTGAAGAACAAATCTGTTTAAGACGACACAAACCGCAAAACAGCGTCCCTGTCTTCCGTGTCATAACACGTCATAACTTTTATCTTCGTGCTCTGTCTTGTATAAGGTATCTGTATAGATATGTTGTTGAATAAGCGGACATTCATTCTTCGCGTAGCAAGGATAAATATTTTTTGTATTTACATTTAGCATAGTTATACAAATTTAACTTTCCAAATCGGGTGTGAAAATGTCCATTTGAAGATTGCAAAAAATGATAATTAATAATTTTTAAAAAATAAGAGAGATATATCAAGTCTTGTGTCCTATGGCGACTAGTGTGACATCACAGCCACACAAGAGTTAACCACTAATTAAAAACAAAGTTGAATAACCACAAAGTTAGTGCTTCAAATATAAACTTTACATCGTTTTTCATTCAATATTCTACAATACTTTTTATACTAAAGTCAGGGGAGGAATAAGGGCGCGGGCCGGGCAGTTAGAACAAAAAACATCGAAGTCCCATAGTTATTTGACAGTCCATATTTTAAATGTTTTTTTCTGAAATATTCTTATCGAAAGTCTACAAATCCAATAAAACAGCAATAAATTGTGTTTTTACTTGGAGAGATAAATTTGAAACAGTTTTACAACTTCAAACCGCTCTCCTGAACAAATTACCAAATGTGACTTCCAGCATTTCAGCTTTAAGGTACAAATATTTCTATTGAAGTCTAGGCATCTACAGCTTGACCATCACATACCGCACACCGCATCTGAGGACATAAGTCTCCTTGGCGATGCCCACATACACGGAAAATTTACTCGTTGTCAAACGAGAAAAGCTGCCCGAAGGAGCTCTCTGAATTCTGGTAGCCTTGGCATCTTTGTGCTGAAAGAAAGTAATCCAGAAGTGCATAACATGTTTTTCATTGGATTGAGAAAAGAGGGAAGTGAATTCTTCACTGACTGGAATTAAATAGATTGGACATGATCAGTTCGCCGAAATGATTACAAAACTTTTTAAAAGCCTTGAAATTATTTTTGGAAGCCCCAGATCTATATATCCAACAGGGCCACGGATAGTAGCGAGAAGCTCCATTCTGTAATCATAGAGAAGAGGAAAGGGACAAGACCACAGGATCTAAGCATCTACAGAGCTTATGGCCTGTCACCGGCTGGTTTAAGTGGCGTAGTACGGTAGGGGATGAGCGGGAAGGTCGGGTCATCGGCCTTGAACGACCAAAGAAAGGAACAAAAAACAACGACGCGTCTGACCCCCCAACCCCCCCTCTTCGCAGTCGCAACACCACACCATTCATCTCCTTCTCTGTAAAACTTCAAATTTAATTTCTACACACATTATTTCCATACACATGCCTGTCGTATGCAAATAAAATTAGTTGAGAAGGATTTTCAACGCTGGAATATGCCATTTGCCTTAGCATCCAAATTTAGGAGCTCATAGTTCAACAACCAAACGTCCTGGAACAAAAATGAAAAGTATCATTTTTGTATGAAATTTTATCATCTTCAATTTCAAATTTTAAATACGCTACGGTAGTAGTGATATTTTCCGAGATTTATGCAAAAAACTAAAAAATGGTAAATGTATTTAAACCCTCTCACCCCCTACAAGAGCTCACCGCCAACCATCGGTAACTTTTGACACACATTAATTCAAGTCTAAAGAAAGCGTTTGAGACCATTCCTAAAACTCTAGGATTTTTGTCCCTCAATTTGTTTAATTCGACTAGAAATTTATTTGTAAAATGTAAATTAAGGCTAAATTTCTAACCGCCCGTGCGCTCTGTGGCTTTTTTAAAAATTTTACATTTTTTTATAGTTTTAAAAAAAAATATGAGCGTTCTTATAATTAACCTAAATATTTAAATTTTGGCGGTCATTTAAAACGAGTAGTAAATAACTCACTATTAGAAAATGGAAATCATGTTGGGGTACTGTAGGGTTCGAACCTCGGACCTCTGGTCCGTGAGTCCGCAACACTAACTACAGGACGACAACCCGATTCCCGACATTAATATACATTTTTACAATTTTAATATTCTAATTCATTGTTTTTACCTAAACATTTTTACATCCAATTTCCCGATGCACTGAACTTCCTCTTTGGAATTTTTTTTTTTTTAGGCCTTATAATGTATTTTTTCTACCCTGAACCCATTATTTATTTATATATACGCCCAATGGGCATTTTTAAGGACATGTGCATACATATAAAATGATTATAAAAGAAAGTAGAAAGACACAATGGTATTTAGTAGACTTGGTGGGAGTGGAAGCGGGAGAGAGGTGTTTATAATTGAATGTGATTCAGTGATCGCATAAAAGAAGACAACTTGTTATCAAAGAAATCAAGACTGGTATGTTTGTTAGCAGACCTAATATTTCTGGGCATAGGGGAATGAAAACCATAGTTTGTCCTATGGTTATCGGTGTGAAAAAGTTAGTTTTGTCTGAGGTTACTAGTTGAGTTATTTAAAAGAGTGAGTTGAATGAGTCGGATTCATTTCGACGGTCTTGAAGAGAAGATATATTTAATCTAGTTACTAACATAGCCCAACCTCCACCCTATGTTTCTTGAAATCGATGTTGAACTGATTCAATATTTTTTATGTAAACATATGGAGACCAGATAACAGAGGAGTACTCTAGATGCGGGCGAACTAGGGAATTTATTTAATTTATTCTTCATTAATAATAATTTCACAGAGACAGGAAAGTACCGTGCTATTTTTTGTCAGAGTGTTATTATGAAATTAACTCTTATAGATTTAGAATAGTGGGTAGAATTAAATAAACAAATGCCTCGTCCAATAAGGATTTTAATATGAAAATAAAATGTTCGGTAAAGAAGCGATATTTTCAGTAAAAAAATGATATTTTCTATATGAAAAGGATACTTTTCGGAAGGACTACTTAAGCATAATGTAAATATATTAATTTGAAAGCTCGGAGAGTAAAACGACCCGGCGCGGCGCAGCGTACAATCTTGCCAGAGTGGGTAGAGTTTCCCCGTATGGGGTAGGTATTCCCCGAGGTAAGGGTAACCCGATTTCTTTAACTGGCAATACCTTTCCGTACTCCGGAGGGAAAAGAGCTGCCTCTCATGTTGGCCGCATTCGGATAAAAAAGGCTTTTATTTTTCACATATTTATAGCGTGCAATTCTTGCGGGTAAGCGGGACGTACTGAGAAATATTATGATTTTATTTTGCCCGTATTACCAACATCATCATACCATTAGTCTTACGCGGTGGTGCGTAGGGCATTGCATTGGCCGACCGTTTTCAGAACATGACTGTTTATTTTATCAAGACTAGAAGTAGAACTAATATTGACTCTATATATATCATATATATTCCACATACGAAATGGAATAATCAATGTGTCGTCATTATTGGTACAGATAAAATTCTATATTCCGACTTGAGACCAATCGCCTCCAATGACAACCCTTTTTTGTCGTGATGTTAACTCAAGCTTAGATCTGGATTTCTTCATTCCTCACAAATTTAAAGTACCTATTCTCAAAACTCCTAGAGAAGCCTATTCTCAAAACTCATAATTTTGCTGTTTTACGTCTTGTGCCACAATTTGCATTCGTAGAGGAGAATTAGTGTACCGCAGGCGTTACATAGGCGGCATTCGGTTATCAATGAGATTTTTTTACTGTGCCATCTCTAGGTCGGTGACGAATAAAGTTCTGTAAGTGAAATAGATAACATTTTTGAGAAGGGAATATAGAAGTCTAGGCATTTACAGGGCCTATGACCTGTCGTTGGCTGGTTTAAGTAGCCACTTTACACACCATGTTACATTCACCATTCTGCCTATGTTAAAACATCCACATTTCCTCAACTCTTCCATCTGATGACTTTTGTGAAGTAGAAGAGCTGAAATCTTTATCATGTGGGTGAGATTCATCCGGCAGAGCCAATTTTGATCGGGTTGTGGTCTCGTGGTTAGTGTCTCGGACTCGCGGCTCAAAGGTCCGTGGTTCGAGTCCCACTCTACCCCAACTCGATTCCATTTTGTCATAGTGAGTTATTTACAACTCGTTGAAAATGGGCTTTAAAATTAAATATTTGAGTAAATCATAAGAACGCAAATATTTATATTTTTAAGAAGAAAAAAAAAATTACTTACTAGGCAACGCCTGAAAACAATTTTCCAATTTGTATACATTTTTAGCAGTCAGTTGATTCAACAATGATTTGAGTATGTCCAAATGTTTGCAGACTGGCTGGATTGGGTGAGATTTATCCGGCTTAACCAATTCACCGACTAGGCAACGCCTGAAAACAATTTTCCAAATTTTACACTTCTTCTTTTTATAACCAATTCATATAGACCAATAGAACAAATTTCATAAACAGTACACACATTTTACCTATTTGGCTTGATCCACTCATCGATCCGTGTGCAACCCACCTCCACTATCCATTTCTTAATAGCAATTTTATATTGCGAGAACGTACTAATTGCCCTTATGGATAATGGAAGTAGATTGTACACTTTAACCGATAATTGTACAATTCCCGAAGTAGTGGAATGATATGACTGAACTTAGGATTCCGAAAATAATCCTCGCTGCAGCATTCAATACAGACTGTAGGCGAGTCATTTTGTTCATTGGTATACCTGCATGAATACCGTTACACTAGTCGACTCTAGACACTACAAACGCATTTATTAATCGACGGGCGGCATCAACCGGCATTTTTTTGCGCATGCATTTAATTTGTCTCAGCTGGTAGAAGCATGAACTTATTTGGGTGTCAAGACAAAGGTCAGAATTAAGTAAGACTCCCAGTAGCCGGTGGTAACCAGTCGCGTGCACAGAGTTTTCAACTAGGGTAGGCAGTAGAAAAAAAGTTCGTTTTATATAGTATAAGTACATAAATCAATCTTACCAAACAGTTTCCTTCACTAGTCACATTAGTTTTAATCACTATGCTGTAGGTAGTTAATATTGAAATTACCGAAGCTACATCAAATATCCAAATAAATGCTAAATTTGTATTACATATTTCCTATTTTTAATATAATTTATATAATACATTGCTACGAAATCCTTCTTTTAAATATTTTTATATTTTCATTTATTACGGTTGCTACACTCGAAATTAAATAACTTTGGGCTCTATTTGATATTCTCGTAAATGCACTACTAGATACATAATTGCAAGTGATTTTCCAAGATACCGACATATTTAGCTAGCAAATCAATAAGTTCCAAAAAATTCCCTTTTTTATTATTTTTTTTTTTAAATAAACGCGAAACAAAAATACTCTCAATTGTATAATTTTTTAACAGAAACCAAGTTGAGGTTATATATTCGACATGGCTGTCTTTTATTAAATAATAATCGAAAAAAACGCTAGATGTCAGTAACGTATTCGTTTGTTCTTTCTAAAACAATATACATACCAACGTTCAAAAAGCACTGCCTACTAGCTTACACATACACGCGTAATTACAACTGAAATAAAACTCACACATACACATTTCGTTCCCGCATCGCGTTATGTTCATATGGAAGAAAAGGGCAGATAGTTCGTGCTTCTCCCGACCCAGGCCGATAGCGGCGCGCTGATCGGTACAATATATTACTTAACCGATTTATCTCTGGCGCGTTTTTCAAATTTTAAAAATAGTCACTAATATTTTTGAAATTATTTTTTGCTATTATTTTAATGAAATTCTAGTAGGGTAGGCACTGCTTATGTGCCTTTATGGAACACACGCCACTGGTGGTAACTAAATGCTCCAACTAGGGAGTAAATATGATATGATGATGATGATATATTTTTTACAAGACTACGCCAATATAAGGTGCATGTATTGTATAGTTACACTTTATATATTTATATAATGTACACCTTGTTCCCGTAACACCCGCTTAAAAGTTCTCCCATTGCTTCTCATCACATTAACACCCCCGGTTCGATGCCATAAAAAACACCAAACCACATGCTCGCCGTGGGGTGAGATCTGGCTTCCTATTCCGAGGGTAGTTTTACCAGAATAATATTACCGGTACATTTATCTACCACTGGGCGGTGTTTATTTTAAACAAATCCAGTACGTTTTGCGTGCAAAAGGTTGATATGACTTTTTAAACTTGATTGCAGAGGCGAATCGTTAAAATAAGCGATTATGCACAGCTTACCATTATATTTGACTTTTGATAATAATGTTTTACAGTAGGTAACCATGTTTATGGGAAAATCAATAAAGTAATTGGTATTTTTAATAAATCACCACCATTATTTATCAAGAATATATTGAGTTTGTCCAAATTTTTGAAGACAAGGACTGGATTAAACTCCCTGGAGAACTGTTGATATTGACATATTACAACAGAGATGAAGAACATTTTAGAGAAGAATCTTTATTTTTGTGTGTGTAAATTAATTTTAGTTTATTTTATTATTTCCTATATGTTCTTATTTTCTCTTTTCTTAAAAAAATAAAAAGTTTCTTTTGTTTAACTCAATTTTATTTCTTTAACTCAATCTTTATTCTTATCTTTCACTAAACTTAAACTTTATTATTACTTAAATTAAATTTTACACACTTATTTTGTATAATTTATGAAAGATGGTGGAGTTCTATAATTGAGAATATATATAAAGAATGCTAGTAATGCTTACTTAAAAAATGAATATATTTTATGTATCCTTGTTGAACTTCAACATAAAAAAAAAAAAAATTAACGAAAAAAAGAAATTGGAAACATCTACAGATGAAAGAATTGAAGGAATATAAATGTTCAAATATGGGCAGAATGGTGAATGTTACACAGTGTGTAAAGTGGCCAATTAAACCAGCCAATGACAGGTCATAAGTCCTGTAGATGCCTAGACTTCTATATTACCTTCTCTTAAATGTTCTTCATCTCTGTTGTAATATGTTAATGTTAACAGCTTCCCAGGGAGTTGAATCCAGTCCTTGTCTACAAAAATTTGGACAAATTCAAAATATTTTTGATTAACTATAGAGTTTTATAAAAAACAAAAATATAAATATTATCAAATTTAAATAGGTACTAACGAATCTAATAAACGTCCATTCACTATAATTTTGTGTGAAATGGGCTATTCTCCGTCGGGTATCACGCGGCTGGTTAGTTTATTTGGAAATTTTTGTAGTAATGATTATATGTTTTAATACATTTTTATTTTGTTGAAACATAATTTTGTAAACTTTATTTTATTTTATTTAAATAAACGACACTTAGTGCCTTTTACACATTAGTTACAAATACAATTAAATATACATACATGTAAGCATAAGTAATACAGAGCATTTAAAACAATATTATCAATTAACAAATTAAGAAAGTTGTAAAAAGATAAACTATATAAAAGAATAAAATATTATCAGTTATAGAATTATCGATTAAAAAAAGATAATTTGGTATTAGAAATACTTTGAACCAGTTCAAAAAAAAACATATAAGAAAATAATTTTGAATAACATTAAAAAAAAAAAAAAAAATGTATTATTATTTAAAACTAATACTTGGGGAAATAGTATATATTTATGTATAAAAATATATAATGATGTAAAAAAAATGATGAAGAGAAATATTTTGTACTTATAAATTAATTCAAGAAAAGAAACGAAAAAAGAAAAAAAAACACCAATAAAGAAGTTTAAAACAATTCTTAACAATAGTAACAAATAGTTACCTAGAACTATTACAAATGAAATAAAGAAGAAGAGCCGCTCTATATGTACTAAATTTCATGTGAAATGAGTCACCAACGTCCTGGTACTCATTGCCTAGAGAGTGATATCTAACTTAATGAGAATTTAAAAACACTTTTAAAAAAAAAATCATTTGACAGATACAACCGGCGCAACAATGATATATTTATGTATAAATTAATATTACGCATATATGTATACATAGATTACTATAGACTAAAGTGTTCAATATTATAAATATTTAAAGCGTTAACTTTGTGGCCAAACATTTTACTTAGTTAGTTATTAAATATTTGTACATAACCACTTACCAACTTTTCTATGTCTACCGGCTTCGAGACGTATCAATTCACATAATCAATTTAAATCATGACTTTTATAAAAATACAGGAGTTAAAATCTTGCATACAAATAATAAAGGGTTAAAATTCAATTATATGGAAATATTTCACAGTAGGAAAGCTTTAAAAAATATTTTTTATTTGATCAATAATCAAGCAACCTTTCAATAAGTCCTGTATACGATGGTGCACTGAAATCATCACCCTAAACCTATTAAGCTCACCCCCTCCCTCCATCCCCTCTACCTTTTTTCAACTATTTCTCAAACAACATAGAATATCAACAATGTTTGATTATGTCCAAATGCTTGCAGACTGGCTGGATTTCCTCCCTAGGGAGTTGTTCATATTTAGATTTATTTCAACAGAGAGGGAAAAAGTTTTCGAGAAGAAATTTGGAAGTCTAGGCATTTACAGGGCTAGAATGGTGAATGTTACACAGTGTGTAAAGTGGCCACTTAAACCAGCCAATGACAGGTCATAAGCCCTGTAAATGCCTAGACTTCCAAATTTCTTCTCGAAAACTTTTTCCCTCTCTGTTGAAATAAATCTAAACATAGAATATTTTCATAATTTAATCAGTGTATGTTTTCCTAATCAGTGCATGTGCTTACTAAAATGCATGTCGTATTGGTTTTATATGTATGGGCAACAACTATGGTGAAGGTGTATAGTAGGTTTTGCATGTTGGTTTGCATGTTGGTTTAATTGTTGTCCTGACGAAGAGACGGGTGCGTCTCGAAACCGGTAGACATAGAAAAGACGGTAAGTCTAAATATACACAACACATCATATTTTACGTATATTGGTCTCTGGATAAGCCCAACCCCCAGCCAATCGTTTTCCTTAATCGATGTTGAACTGATTCAATATTTTTTATGTGAATATCATAATATGGAGACCAGATAACAGAGGAATACTCTAGGTGCGGGCGAACTAGGGAACAGAAGAGAGTTTTAAGGGTATTGATATTTTTGAAGTCGTGCTTCTGTTAATAAATCCAATGAGTTTTAAGGATTTATTGATAACATGTTCAATGTGAATTGTAAAATAAAGTTTAGTGTCAAGTATAATATCTAAATCTTGTATACTAGACACAGATGATAATATTTCATCGATCAGTGAGTAGTCGTATGTGATTGGATTTTCCAGACGAAAAAATCTCATATATTTCGCGTATAGATTACCATAGACTAAAGTACGCAAATTTAATATCTTAATACTAGATAATATAAAATATCCTATAATTACAAAATATGGGTATATTCAAAAAAAATACTTACAGTAAATGAAAAAAACTACAATATTATCAATTTTAAATCTAGAAAAAAATGTCATAAAATAGATGCTTACATAAACGAAGAACGATTAATTGAAATTGAACATGTTAAATATTTAGTACTAATAATAGACAGGCAATTGACATGGACAAATCACATCTATAATGTAATTAGCAAATAGCAACATTCTCATGTATTTTCCAAAAATCAAAAACTTTGTTCCAAATACGAAAAAAAATATTATGTATGAAGCCTAGGTCTAAAATATGTAATATGCAACAATTATGGGGAACAGGAAACCAAAGTGATATAAACAGACTACGACAGCAAAATAAAATATTGAAGCTAGTATATGACCTCCCTTATCTAACACCAACTAAAGAACTCTTTAAAAAACTAAACTATCCAATTTTAATGAACTTTTTCATCTAGAATCTTTAAAATTTATTCATAAGTTAGCCACTGATATTATTGTTGAGAAAGATCTAAAACTTGAAAAATGTTGTAATAATCATGGACATAATTGCGAGAGATTTTTTTGAAAAATATATGTAAATCAAATAACGTAGTACTTTATATAATTGGTACACATATTATTTATATTTTTATGTATTTTTTGCTTTATATTTGTTTTATAATATATTATTTATGTTTAAGTAACATGTATTATTGGCACATATATATATATCCTTTATATTTGTATAATAATGATTTTTAATTTCTTACATTTGATTAGCTAGGTATTTATAATTAAGTAGTTTTAGTTTTTCTTTTTTATGTTATTGTTTTATTAGTAAAGGACTACTTATGCTCTAAAGATAGATGGAGACTATCATAAACAGAGAACACTCCGTTTTCATTTTACATTAATTGGTTTTATATAGATTCCCTGTTATTAAGTATGTATATTATTTTTTGCAATAAATTTATAAATAAATAATAATAAATAATACAAGAATATCAGAACAATATCACATACAACATTCCAAAACGAGACAAGGACAATCGAGACTAATAAATTAGGAACTGAAATTGTACAATAAACTCTCAGACAAAACCGTACAAAAGACTCATACATACTTTTCAATAGATGTAAAAAATATTATTAACTAAAGTTTTTAAATCTGTTATTTTTGTAAAATGAAAGTAATAATCCGTAAGGGTTATTAATTAATTTTCAAAAAAAAAAATATGAAAAAATTCGAAATATCGTATAATCCTAAAATTACAAAATGTCTTTAACACGTAAAGCCCGATGATTGAAAAATAACACAGGTTGCGAAGTGGGGACTAACAGACCCAGTTTAAAGAAAGAATAAGTATAAAAAAATAGGAACATAAATAATAATTTAATATGGTAACAATGCAGAATCAGTTTTTTTTTCAATTGAAATAATTCAACCAGATGAATCCCACCCATCTCAATAAAGGTTTAACTCGTTTACTTGACAAAAATCAGCAGATGGAAGAGTTGAGAAAATGTGGATGCTCAAACATAGGGAGAGAATGGTGAATGTTAAAGTAGCCACTTCAATGTTCTTATTCCCTTCTCAAAAAAAATTTGTAATGAATTTAGACTAGTATGTAATTTATAAATTCGGTCAGCGCATTTCCCTACCACGCAAGAGGTCTCGGGTTTGATTCCCGACACGTTTGATATGAAATATTGATTGGAAAGTGTGTTTTTACACTATAATATTTCATAGTCCCTGGACTGGTACCTGAAGCGTGAGACTAATCATCGTACTTTCGTGTAGGAAACAAAAATGATCAAGATGCGCTGCGATTGGTGTACCAATGTAGTGCTCTATGCACCATTAGGTGCGGAAAGGAACTGATGATATAATTTAACACCCAACATTGATAAAATGTACTTACTCAAAAAACCCTGTTAATTTTTTTATTTAATTAGAGAATTAGTATCTTCTTTAATACTGTGGAAACGAAGTAATAATAATAAAACTCGCTAATATCCATACTTAAATACGGATAATTAGATGTAAAAATAATTCCTTTGCATTTTACATGAACAGACGTAAAACGCCGTTTTTTCTCATTAACTTTTCAACAAGGCAGTAATCACTTCAAAATTAAAATTCTTACCCAAACCCTTTATTGTACATAGATTAACTTAAATTTTTTTCAACACTTATGTTTGTAAGTGAAACATGGAACTGGCAGAGTAAGGATGAAAACCGAATGAACGCGGTTGAAATGCGATCTTTTTGACGAATGTTTGGGAAATCAATGTATGACAGGGTTACGAATGATGAAATCAGGCGAGAGTGTAAATCTGACTCAGGTATAATTGATATGATTGAGAAAGGGCTTCTGAGGTGTTTTGATCGGGTAGAACGAATGAACGACGAAAGAATGGGAAAACAAGTATATATAACGAAGATAAACGGTAACGTGAGACGAGGATGGCCAAGGAAGATGTGGCATGATCAGATAAACCAAAATTAATGTCAAAAGTAGACAGACCCGAAGGGCTTGTATGACAAGATGTGTCAATGTGGAAGAAGCTAGAAATGTATGCCAGGATAGACGTGTGTAGCGGTCCATTCTCTCTGCCTACGTGATGGTAGTAGTAGTTTGACCACAATGTTAATGCTTTAAATATCAACCCAAATTTGTTTGTTGTTTTTTTTTTTTATAAAGAGTATCAGAATGAAATTTTCTGTGTCGGAATCTTTTGCGTTTTTATAAAATAGTTATGTGAGGTTTGTAGTCTATGATCGATGACACACACGTGCTAAATTATTTCAGCTGAAATTATAGTGCGAAGACCGATGAAGCAAGTCAGCGTCTTCTATTGAATTCAATACATTACATTTTGCGAAACACGAGATCAACGTCCTGCAGTACATTAACATAGCCCCTACCATGGAGAAACGAACAACAAAATAACGCGGTCTATAAAAAGAAAACAGGGTGTGGCTCGCCCAGTTCAGCCAGTCAGCATCTGCCAGAACATTCAGTTCAGTCAGTCAGTCAGTCAGTAAGTCAGTTCCAGCATGCAGTCTCAGTGTAGATACTTCAACTCTTCATCGCCATAACACTCGCGCTCATTTCGATTGCTTATTCGCCATGTAGTAAATACGCATTAAACAGCAACCCCGTATCTTCTGTTAATCTCTAACTGGGGTAGGAGCTTCAACTCTCAGCAATTAAAACCCTACAGTTATTATATTTATATACCGTACATCGGGGGACTTTGAGGGGTTTTCGGGTGGATCTAGTTCCCATAATAAACCATTTTTTATCAAAAAAATTCGGGTGGATCTAGTTCCCATAATAAACCCTTTTTTATCAAAAAAACTAAACCCATAAGGACATGCCAATGGTAAATATCTTAAATGCGTAAACAAAATAATTTCTTTAGTGGCATAATCCAGGGATTATGTCAATACCTACCTATTTTTAACTACTTATCGATTTTTTAAATCAAATTTCCTCATGAAACAACCTTGTTTAAAAGCATTTTGAGGTTTTTTGTAGTTGAAATAAATCTTAATTGCCAACAAATTTAAGCCGGAAAAATCTTTGAATCAACGCAGGTTGCCAATTTAAATTAGACAACAACAAATATGTAAAGCAATGGGTTAACTATAAACGTCTGCGAAGTGTTGCTTGTTGCTTTACAATTTTAGCCCGAGATCTCCAATTTCAATTATTTCAACTTGCAACACTTACTACAGGAAGCGGTGAAATCAAACCCGGGGATAATGACCCCAAACAACTTAATCGTTTTGGTAAAATCTGTATCCTTCCTTGAACGCAATTATCCATTTCCAATAAAACAGTGAGCGATGTCCCTCAGGGATGGCAACTAGGGATCCCATAAATTCGAAAAAAGTATTGTTTTTGTTAAGTTATTACAATAATTGTAAACTGAACCATATAAAGGTAAATACATATGTAGAAACATTGAAATTTTTGTTTTCTAAATTAAATTCTTGTTTAATATAATATTACATATGACTAGATTTCAAATGTTTTAATTTGGTTATGCCTGTTGGAAAGGCTACATCGCTCTGGGTGTTGATCTGTACCATGTATCCGAAGGAGTTTTCTGGAGCAGGATTCTCCTACTACTTTTACAAGAGCCTCTTTCATGTATTTTTTTCTTTTTTTAACGTGTACGACTTGAATTTTAATTTGTAATGTATGTGTTATTTAAAATAAATTAATTGAATTCAGTATTTTGTAGAGGTATAAAATAGCTAATTGCGATACTTTATTTCTTCTTTTTAGTTCTTATTTTGTCAAGCTGAACAGTCTGGGTAGTTAGGAAAAAATTGCTTTAAGGCAATAAAACCGCCCTTATATGTTTGTAAAATGAATATGTATATTAAGTGTAAAATAAGTAAATAAAATACACTCGTTTTTCTTTACCTTTTATTATATTTAAACATCTTATCCCTAATTAAACTTAAACACCTATATTTTATTTTATGTAACTCAATTTTAACTTATGGCATAATAGAATGGGGAGGCACTAATAAATCAATATTAAAACCTTTTGAATCTGCACAAAAATCAATAATTGAAACAATTTTTAAAAAGCCTTTCAAGTACCCCAGCGTCAAGTTATTTGAGGAATTTGAGATCTTAGGTATAAGGCAATTATATATTTTTAGAATAATAATGTTTGTGAAAGCATATTATTCTACCAAATCCCAAAAGGAACACTCCCACACTACCAGAAGTCAAACTAGAAGATGGGTCATAGGGTCTACCGCAAACTCTGAATTCAGGCTAAGAAATTTCAGGTTTCTGGGACCCAAAATATTAAATATGTTACCTGAACATTGCAAAACTATGACCCGGATTCAATTAAATAAATTTGTAAAAAATTGGTTACTGCGTCAAGAAAAATCGGAAAAGTTACTCAATAACATTCTTAAATAATAAATGGTATAAATTAATATTGTATAACTGTATAAATAATTAACTAGTAGGTAGTAATGTTGTTGTTTATTTTGCATAAAAATGTCTGCCTTAAAACAGGTTGTACCTAGTTAGGCAGACTAGACATGATCCAGAAAAATCTATTACCTAAGTCTGTATGTAGTAGATGAAGTAATTGTTATTTTTGTTTATAAATCATGATTATTATTATTATTATTATTATTTCTAAGTGCCGCTCCGCCTCACTATTCACTATCCTCACCCGCAAATCGCCATTGTGGTCTATCCCTCATTATCAGTCCTTTTGCCTGCTTGCTTTGATGAAAACATAATTTTAAAATCTTCGATTTACAGAACAACGTGTTATCCTGCTACTTTTACTAAATCAAGCAACTTGTTCCTACCCATGTTTACAAATAAGGTTTGATTCAATTCGTTTCAATTGTGGATCCAATCGGAAATCGTAATAAATTTTCCCAACCCTAGTGGAGATGTTAGCAATCTATTATTTAATGATCTGTGGGTAGGACGCCGGTGGGTCATACCGCCTACCTGCACCGTAGAGGAGAGTGGGGTAATGAAAGCCATCGTGTACATGATAGGAAACAAAGCAACATACACTCCCGTAACGATTGATAAGTACCGAGAATCGATAATGTGTATACTAGGTATAATTAATATTGGATATTTATATAAAAATATATATGATTTGGTAAAAATATTTAATTTAAGTAACAAACCTCAAGAGATTGTTCTCTTCCATACATAATATCCCAATTTAATTGAAAGACTGGATTCTATCATACTTATTCGTCTTCTTTTGGGAATCAAAGATAATAAATCGGGCTGTGGTCCTGTGGCTAGTGTCTCGGACTCACGGACCAAAGGTCTGTGGTTCGAATCCCACTCTACCCCTACTTGATTCCCATTTTCTAATAGTGTGTTATTTACAACTCGTTGAAAATGGCCCTCAAAATTTAATATTTGGGTAAATCATAAGAATGCAAATGATTCTTTTTTTTTTTTTTAAATCTTTTTACTGATTTTTGCCTTGTAAATTTTTTTAAATAGGATTAATTTTATTATTTTTATTTTATATATTTTATGACAGCAACAGAATACAACACAACAAATATATCAAAACAACAGTTAGAGAGAATAATCCTTAGGTATGAAATGTCATTTTAGTTGTATTCCAATTAGAGCCTAATTTTTTTACTAGGTATGTCATAACAGGGTGTGTGTGTGTGAGTCTAAGTGAGAGAGGGTGGGTGGGAGGGTGTATATGTGTGTGTATGCAAGTGAGAGTATCATAAAAAGATATATGTGAGGATAATTACAGTTTAATTTTTTTTTTCAAAGTCAAGTAAAATGTCGGTGTCGAAAGTATATATTTGATTGTATAAGGTCAGGGCACGATTAATGGATAATTGGTTGCTGCATTCGTATTGTATTTCGATATATGAAAATGTCTTGTGTGTCTGGTCCGCCTAGGTGGGATATTGAAATGAATCGAGGAGAGTAGGTCTGGGCAGTCAATCTGGCCATGAAGTATTTTATGTATAAATAAAAGGTTTGCAAGTGCTCGCCGTATCTTAAAAGTTGGAAGTAGGTGACACGTATTTTTGTTGCCGTATTTGAAGCGAAGATATTTGACGAACTTGTTTTGAATGTGTTCTATTTTATCTATATTATGTATTTTATATTGCGGATTCCGATATATCCGTAAATCTACAAGCTACAAAAAGCGGCTTGGTGGGATTTTCGTATTTACTAGTAATATTAATTTATATCTATCATTATCTTATATCATTATACTAACATATTTTTAAAAAAACAATCAGCTGGAACAGTTTCATGAGAATTTAATAGTGTATTCAAGAGTAAACATGTTTGTGTTTAGTTTAGTTTTGTATATTATTTACATAGGATTTATTGAATTGGATTCAAAAACAATTTATCAGTTAATAAATCAAACTCAACAAACTAACAAATTCAAATAATGAACACAATTAAAACCAACGAATTCTTTCGATAAACACAAATAGATTTCCAAGCTCCAAGCCCAGTTAGAATCGGGCTGTGGTCCCGTGGCGAGTGTTGCGGACTCACGGATTAGAGGTCTGAGGTTCTAACCCCACTCTATCCCAACTTGATTCCATTTTATAATAGTGAGTTATTTACAACTTGTCGAAAATGGTCTCCAAAATTTTAATATTGGGGTATATAATAAGAACGCAAGCGTTTCCTTTTTATTGAAAATAAAAGCGGACTTGTCCTGCAAATATTTATCGACTCTTGAGTAGCTCTTTCTAAACAGTCTGTGCTTGATAAAATCATCTGTCGGTAAAGCCTGAATTTCAAGAGGTAGGTCCCTTGTTGTAGATCGTACGCAGTTTGAGGAAAAATAATTATTATTGTTTTGCGGTCTAGTAATAGGCACGGATAGTTTATATTTATTTCTTGTGTTTAGCCTATGTACCTAAATCTCTGTTCCGCTTAAAGTCATCAATGTGTTTGTGAACGTACATTAGATTTTCGTAAATATGTTGACACGTAACCGACAATATACCTTTGACCTTATCTCTAAGTGACTTTCTAGGGTTCATGTTGTATATTGCTCAGCCTTCTTCTGCAGAACAAAAATAGAGTCAATATCTGCAGCATTTCCACACCGCAGTATACCGTCAGACATAATGCTGTAAAAGTAGCTGAAATAAATTTATCCTAGCTGTTTCTACATGAGCAAGACGCCTTTTTTTTAATGGCGCATGCAGCAGAATTAGGTATGTTCGATATACCAGTTATATGTGGACCCCATTAAAGCTTTGAATCTTATTGTGCCTAAAAATACAGTAGTATTAATAAAATCCAGTTCCTTATCTCTAAGATTTATATTAAATATTGTCTATTTGACATTACCTGTCAATTTACAATTTACTTTAGTTTTAGTAAAAATATAACAAGTGAAATTTTTTTTAAATTGAAAAAATGTATAATTATGCTTTTAAATAAAAAATTTAAAATAATTAAAAAACTGTTATTTACACTTCTTCTTTTTATTTCCCATTTATTAATTTTATGTTTTTTCAATCTGTAATATTATCTTTTGAATTATTTTTTTTCATTTAAAAGTACAAAAATGTTCAAAACATAATTGTTTTCCCATGAGTTAGCAAACTCATTCTGGGATAGGTACAATTAAAGATTATCAGATAAAAATATATTTAGTCAAACATAATTAAAACAAAAATGGACAAATCTCGGGAACCTTTTTAAAAACATATTATAATATATTATTTAACATTAACCTACATAGGTCAAGAGTTATCAAGAAATAGTTTAAGGAAATGATTTTTTAGTGTAATTTGATTTCCATTCGTAGACTGGTAAGAAATCGATTCAAGGTGGATTGGCAGGAGGTTATATTGAGTAGACGCATATTATAGAGGCGTATTTAATTTACTGAATTAAAATCGTAAGCTGTCTAGATTGTTTAATCCTTTTTATATTAATATTTTTTATCCGTAAGTATTGGCTTTCTTAAAATCATATATTCGCTTCAAAACCGGTAGGTATTTTTGTTCAACCTCTTTTATGGCGGCCCGTATTGTCCCGTTTTCCCCTACAATTTTATACGACTCGCCTAAGCGGTCCAGGAAGAGGTTGTATTGTCTGATGACGACAAATCTCACCGGTCCTGTCCTAAAGCGGTAGCCACGCAGGAGTAGTAGACTTGGCCCACCGCAAGGGAAACTGAACGTTTTATGACATCGTGGTCAACTTTTATACCCCGTCGGAGACCTGTTTTCGAAATGTTAAAATTACCAACTGGCAGGCAGAAGAGAATGAATGGTTGTGTAAAGTTACAGTTACTCAATCTTTAGATATGTATTTTTCCATTGAGTATTTTTAGATGTTTACAAAATGAAGATTGTGGGCCAAATGAATATAGTTTTTACGTTGCATTTTGAATTTTATTTCAATGTGTTTTATCGTAAGAGTTTTCATTATTGTATCCCGAGACGTATCCCGATATCCCGATGTGTCTGCTTCATATTCTACCTCTGCTAATCCTTTCCCCTTTCTTTTAACATCAAACCTCTCTATGTGGCTGCCAGTATTTATTTATTTATTTACATACATAAGTTTATTGTACATCATATTTGAGACATACGTCCCAGCTCCATGGATCTAAAAGACTTGTGTTGAGATGGGACGAGCAATTAGTTGACACAGACACATGAGTATATCACGACAAATATAGGATCAGAAACTTAAAAAATCATTTTAAAAAACTTTTATATGGCACATCAACATGGTAAACGGTAAACTCAAACATACGGAAAATCATCAAGGAGTTTCCCACTCAAATCCCTTCCACTAAGGAAAATCCAGTCCTCAACTACTTTCTTGAAAATATTTTTTGTCCTTTAAAGCTTAATACGCTCTTCCAAAATATTGAACGTGCGTGTCTTTTAAAAGAAGGAAAATTTTGAAAGTTTGGAATCAATGAAATATTGTCAGTAAAAAAAGAATTAAAAATTTTTTTGGCCAATAAAATATGCGTGTCTCTGTGTGAGCCTCGTTTTACAATATGGTATTTCTAGCGCACGATTCCTTCTTTGACTTGATCTATTTGAATTACTTATAAATAAATTTTGGTGCTTAAATATATATTTTAAGCATTGAAAATAATATATTTAATTATAAGACTTACATTTCTTCAAAATCAATGGACACGATCATTAACTGGATACGAAAATCGAAATGCCATTTCATCAAATTCTGGATTTGCATCCGTCTGCCTCTGAGGTACAGATTTTAGACGGATGATAGACCACAGAATACACTACACAAAAAAATGTACCACTGTCCTATATCTTCAAGTCGATACGTAACATCTGATTTTATTTTTTTATTTATTGTTGCTTCATTAAGTTAGTTTATAACATCTTAAGAACTAATGCAAACTTTTAATTTCATTACAATTTTTTATCAAAATTACTGAAGATGTTTTTTCAAATTAATTTTAAATATTTCAATGGTTTTTATTTCTTCTGGTTACTCATTGAACAGCTACAAAAAATGTTTAACACATTTATAAATAATTAAAATCATAATTCAATCTGATGATGCCGTGCTTCTTGCTAACAACAAAGAGGAACTGCAATTCTTGGTAACAAAATATGCGAGGGAAACGATTTGCTGATGAATGTCGATAAATCGAATGTGTTGTTTTTTTTTAAAAACATGAAAGTATGACTAAATGTGAAATCACTGTGAATGGGGTTATACTAAAACAAGTATATTAATTTGTGTATCTGGGAACTATCTTTACTAGGGATGGAATGACTGAGAAATATATTGAAAGGAGGGTGAGTGCTGAGAACTGAGTGAACGGTGCACTTACATTAACCTTAGGAAATAAATGTTTGTCGCAAGAGGCAAAATTAGCAGTTCACAACGGAGTCCTGGTCCCGACCCTGATGTATGGGAGCGAATGATGGACTTGGAAAAACAGGGATGAAAGTAGTCTGAACGCCGTCGAAATGAGATCTCTCAGGCGAATGTGTGGTGAAACTATGTACGATAGATGCACAAACGTTTAGATCCGTACATTATGCAAGGCTGAGATAAGCATTATCGACAAAATCAAAAAAGAAGCTCTTCGTTGGTTTGGACATGTAGAGCGAATGGACAGCGAAAGAACGGCTAAAAATATTTACAGTGCGAATGTTGATAGATGGAGAAATAGACGAAAACCGAAAAAGACATGGCATGACCAAATCCAACTTATACTTGAAGATGGACATGTTAAAACTAGGAATAAACTCGGTCAATGTGCGTGCATGAGAATATGTATGAATGTAGAGGAAGAGAGATATGTATGCAAAGATAGAGTGATCTGGCGTTCTATCCTCTCTGCCTACCCTTACGGAAAACGGCGTGATGGATTGTTTGTTTTTGTTTATAATTCAATTGTATAATAAATTGAGTCATGTTTTGTTTTTTTTCTCTAGGTACACATAAAAATGTCAATGTAGTAAATAAAGAAATTTTTTTTTGGAAATGGTGTCAGGATGAAATTTTCCACGTCGGTACATTTTCCGTGGTTTAAAATTATTTATCATATTCGTATAGGTACCGTGCTTCGGAAGACGCCAGATAAAACTGGACGCTTTTATGGGTTTCGGATGGTCCTAACTTCCATAAGAAACTATTTATCATAATAGAAAAATAACAGAAAGACGCCAAAAGTAAATATCTAGAGTGTGTAAAAAAATTACTGCTCTAGCGCCATAATCCGGGGAGAAAATAAGGGAATACGTTTGCATCAAAAAATATGAGCGCGTTTCCTTTTAATTGTTTTTAAAATACATGACTTGATTTCAAATAAATCGGATAAAAATCATCAATTCATTGATTTGTAAGCCGCTGTATCCGGGCAGGTACTCCTAATTAATTAACAATTTGATTTAAATTAAAGTGTCTAAATTTATTGCAACAGAGAGGGAAAACATTTTTGAGAACGGAATATGGAAGTCTACGCATTTACAGGGCTTATGATCTCTCGTTGGCTGGTTTAAGTGGCTACTTTACACACTGTGTAACACACACTATTCTGCCTATGTTTTGATATTCACATTTATTATCCGCACATATTACGAGATGGTAGAAAATAAATGAGAACTATAAATCATTCTAACCGTAGGAAGTGAACTTAATATTGTAACCACCGAATTGTAATACTTTTTTTACTGAAAAAATAATCAAACATGATTTCAAATATTTGTTTTATTTAAAAAATATTTAGATGCCGTGGATTAAAAAAAATAGTAATAAAAAACTTATCAACAAAATAATATTTTTAATAAACTTTTATATCAGTATTACTTATTTATACCAAATTATTAATTAAAAATACGACAAGTTTCTTTAAAAAAATTAAGGGACAGTTTATATTAATTTTCTCAAACTTTGAATCTATGGACTTGCGTCTTTTTAAAATTGCTCAATTATTTTATTTATCCGATAAAGTGTTTGAAATAAGGATTATTATCATTGTGTAAATCTTAGAAATTAAAAAAAGCGATTTATAATTGCACTCTTCGACATTCCTAACTAATGACTAATCATATGAAAAATAGCACTCTTCGAAGAATACAGATTACCTACTCGTATAATGACAGTTTTAGTGACATCGACATATTACACTGTAAATACATATGTTGATCAGATCTGTTAAAGATATTTTAAATTTATCTCCTGCTTAACTTTTAATTTTATCTTTTAATTTTAACTTTTAATTTCAACTTTTGATTTTAATTTGAACTCTTCATTTTTACTAATTCATAAGTATATCCACTACCTGCATCTAATTAATTATTGTTGGTTGTGAATTTTTACTAAGAAATATGAATGTTCATGGAAGCAGAGAGAGAGGGGAGGAAAGTAGAATTGGAGCTATACAATGTCTTCTCCCTTTTATGTACTTTAAAAAAATATTTAAAAATCCCCTCTCCTCCTGCATTTATAATAAATTAATGTGAAATCTGTAATTGGTCTTACTTTTCTACATTGTTATTTTGTATTTATAAAAAAGACTATGATTTTATTTATAAATAAATAAATAGTAAGGGAAAGAAACATATAAATAGTATTTCCTTTAATCCACTCCTGACTATAATAGTTTTAAAGATCGTATCCATCTCACTTCACACTTCCCAGCTTAACTCCATATTTATCGATGTAATTTTTAGAAATCACTCTTAAAAATAAAGTATAATATAATTCAATAGTTAAGTATATCTTGATAAAGAAGCTTCTTTAGCTTTGAAACCGGTCAATAGAATAAAAAAAAAGTGGTAAAAAATAAAGTATTTTTAAATATATTTTATTTAATTTTAATTTATAAATATGTTGCAAATATTCCTGTTTTGCATTTAAAAAATTTAAATATACCTACCCATACAAAATTACAAATTTAAAAATCAAGTTATCTTTTGTTTACAGTGGCGATTTTTTCGTTTAGACCACATAGCCACAAAAACACTGTTCATGTTTACGATTTATTGCTCCTAATGATTCCAAGATAAATAATGAAAAACTCTCCAAAATCGAAGGCGCTGAAATAATTCGTAGAGACAACATTTTTGCGAGTCATTTACTCAAGAAAAAATATCTTACCGTTAAGTCTATCCTTCACAACTTGGTGGGCAAAAGCTGCCGCCGCAGCTTGCCTCGGGTCCAGAGGAAGCCCCCACGGAAGGGAAGCGAGGGCCCTTTGAGCTGGTACTCTCAACACTCCACCACCAGACCCATAGAACCCCGGAACACCATATCCAACTCCCATGGGTCCCATAAAACAGTTCGCCATGCCACTTTCACTCAACCTTCTATACTCTTCTCTAGCGGACTCCATCTCGGATTCGGCTCTTCTGAATTCATCTTTGGACTCTGATTCATCGTTCGTTTCGTTTCCCGGTCTTCTGAACTCGTCCCGTTCCTGTTCCGAGTCATTGTCGCTCCGCAGGCGTCCTTCTTCGTCTGTCGTGTCCTCGTTGGAGTCTCTTCTGTGTATTCTGTCCATTATTTCGTCCACCCCTCTTCTGGCGACGTTGACCAGGTTCTTGTCGTCGTCGAACGACTTCCCGAGGAGCCTGGATATGCTGAACGGGAGAGATATCTGCGCCGGGTGCGTCTGGGATATGTGGCTTCTGTGGATATCGGAAGGCGACATCGAATGGATGTTCAAACTGTTTCTCGGACTGTACGAGTCTGATCTTTTGTCGGAGTCGTGGTCTGACTGCTCGCAGGCTGCTGACAATCGGCTGTCCGTATCCACATTTATCTCTTCCTGTTCGTCTTCGGAGTGTAAAGACGACATTTTGTTATCCAACTTTGCGTGTCTTAAAACTAAATTCGTTCAATCGCGGCACCTCCTCAAATTAAGTCATTTTACCAAAAAAAGTATCAAACACACATAATGTAATAAATTTTCACTTTAAAACAACGAATTTGGCGGTTCAACACTTGGAAAGAAAAAGTTTACATGAAAAACAAACGAACACGGAAAAGCAACAACAACTGTCAAAACAAATGAACGGCGAAAACTTTTGGTTCTGCGAATTCCGAATCAAAACTGAATTCAACTATTGTTATGTTTATGATAATGACTACCCGATATTAAATTAATGTTTTTTGCGTTGTCACCCGCGATTTAATCAAAGTTTAAACAAATTATTCAACGCAATTTGGACAATTAATTTTCCCCTTCAATTTGCTAGCGTCCGCTAACAAGATCACTTCTGTACTGCCGACGAATCCAAGCTCTACTCGTCGAACCCGCGTTGAAAACGCCACGCCACAAGTGCGAGCGAAACGGTGCGCCGGACGAAGCGTCACTTGCCCTCGGAGAGAGGAGCAGCGCGATAGAGAACCCAATGCGACTTTGAAATGGGGGAGTATTTTTATGGGAGGTGTAAACCTCGAGCTTCGAGTTATTTATAATCTGATTTTAGTCCAGTTGGCGATCTATCGAGGCGGGTGTAATTAATGGTCCGTGGAAGTCCGTATAATTCGAGAATTGCTCCGAAATGCTCCGCCATAAATATGATTGCGTCAATCCCCTGCTTTATTCCATTTTTGATGCGCAAACAATATGGCGAACAGAAATTATCGTAATCGATTGATGTTTCAATAAAATCGATAGGCAGGCCCAAATGACTCCAGCCTGTTCTTCCAGTCGTTCAAAATTAGGTTTTATTTTTTTGAACTATGCTCCAACTCCATGGGTATTTTAATCTGTGTTGATTTGATGTTTTAAATTTGATATATATTTTATTTATTTATTTATTAACGGACATTGTTCATTTATACAACCCGACAGACGTTATCCTGCCCGATCGTTGGTTTGCCTGCTATTATCTTGGAAAAAGACTTTTCATTGATAAGTTATTTATTATTATCTTTTTCTGAAATTGATGTATCAAATATTTTTGTGTACCAGATATTATGTTATTATCTTATATATACTTACTGTTAACTAATTTTTATTATTTGTTTTTAACAATAATTTGTTGATACCATTTTTTTTATACTTATAAGTATATGTGAAAGGATTTATTTTTTGTTTGAATTCTTTACAAGTTATTTACAATTTGCTTTTTAATTCAATTACTTTTCTTATATCCATTTTTTTTTTTTCTTTTTTACTATGTTTCACTTTTTATTTTGCATGGCAGTATACTTTTTATTGTTTCTACATGTATACAAAAAAGCGTTGTTTATCTATTAAATTTTTCCTCACTATGTTTGTACTTACCTGTATATTTATTGTAAATGCCCCTTGGGCGTATTGTAAAAATAAATAAATAAATAAATATAAAATAAATAAATAAATAAGTAGGTACCTAGTTTGTGGTTGAATTCCAAGACTAAAAATTGTTAATATTGAAATATTTCATTTAAGTAGGAACCTAGGAACTTGTTTGTGGTTAAATTCCAAAACATAAAATAAATAATATTTCAAATATGGCATTCTTTTTGCAAAAGTCTTACATAAGTATACCAAAAAAGGGGTATACTTATGTAAGAATACGATTTTAAAAATGTATTGAATTTAATATTATTTTAGTATTACAAAAATCTAGTAAAAAGAAATAAATGGGTAGAAATTATAAGGAATTTGAGGAAAGAATCTGATTGAGATTCACAAAAAACAAATGCTGTTTGTAAACATTCAAAAACAAACTTTTTTTACACACAAAAAAACAACATCTTTCTATTTTTGTAAATGCATTCTCCTCTTATGCAGCCCTGGTAGATCGATGAATAAAACATTCATGCTCTTTACTTCTTTTTTGCATATTAGATTTAAGATTTAAGATAAGAACACGCACAGCGCAAAGATCTATATTTCTTTAAAAACCGCACGTAAATCGGTTAAGTCGTTTAGGAGGAGTTCGGCGACATCACACGTACAGAGGAATTATATATAGAAAGATAGGTTTAAAATATTAAAAATAAAAGAATAGTTAAAAACATTTTTTTTTAAAGAAAAGAAGCATCGACAAACATAAGTGACATCAAGACGAGATCTGAACTGTTTATTTGGTGCTCGTTTAAATCGTTGTAAACAGAAACCAAAAAATTTCAGATCTTGTCTCGAGTTAGCAATACGACAAAGACGGGTCATTGGAGAATTAAGGCCATAGTTTGTTCTATGCTGATCGATGAACAGTACTTCATAGTTTCTCAACCTACGAGTCGGAATATGGAATTTTACTTGTCCCAGTAATGATGGAACATCAATTATACCATTTAGTATGCCGAACATGGAATATGGAATCAATATTAGTTCTTCGTTTTTGTAGACTAGAAATATTTAACATTGACTCTATATCAGCATAAGAATAATTACCTCTCTCTAGTCCAAGCATCCACGCTACTTTTCGAAGTAAGCTATGTTGGACTGATTCAATGCGATTTATGCGATTCACGTAGAATAATGCCTAAATGAGAGTGTAAATCTGAGTTCGGTATAATTAATAAGATTAAGAAAAAGTCTCTGAGAAGGTTTGGTTACCATTCTTTTGTCGTCCATTGATGTCGTTTATTTTTTTTTTATAAATCTTGGGTATAAGGAAATTCGTGTTTTTAAAAATATATATATATTAAGCCAAATATGTTAACATTATAAATGTTTGTAAAGGGCAGATTTGCCATTTATGTTAATAAAATAAATAAATAAAATAAAATAAATAAATAAATATTATGTTATTTATTTATTTTATTTTGGATTTTTCCAGCTATTACATAAACAAATAAGTAGAAATATATAAACAATTTTAGTATAACAAAAAATCCACTGTAAGTCTAATAATACATTATATATAAAAATAGAGTTTACGTTATTGTATGTGTGTGACGTTTGTATTCATGTGTGTGTACCAGGGGCGAATCGTCAAAGTAAGCGATTATGCACAGCTTACCATTATATTTGACTTTTAATAATAATAATTTATAGTAACCATGTTTATGGGAAAATAAATAAAGTAACTGTTATTTATTATAAATTTCTACAAAAAAAATCTATGAAGTGCGCCCAGCCCATTCTTACTGAACGATGAAACTAGCCGATTACCTCAGCTCATTCTTCCATACAAAAAAGTACACTGTATTTTTCGTCTTTAACCCAAGTCGGCTTTTTTAGTACTAAAACAAACTTGCAGATTACAAATATTATTAGAAGATTCTCTATTTGGAAACTAGTATTTCGAACATTATTTCCGAGGGACTATTTTTCTTTGATGGGATACCGTTGACATATTATGTATCACATAGGACAGGTGGCGTTCGCAGTGGCCGTTTTAGGCATTATCCATTTAAAAAGAAATCGGCCAGTGCTCAAGTCTTGACAGTACTGTCAATGACAGATCATAATAGAAATATCTGCGGAATGTCATTGTGGTATTTGTTAATAAACTTTTGAACAAGTATTGTTTAAAAATAGTGTATAATAAAGCCACGTTTATCGCGTCGTTAATAATAATTGTTGTTTTAGTTGATTTTCACAGAACCACAAAAAAATAGTCATTTATAATTACATTACTTACATGTTATGTAAGTACTTATATGTAGTACAAATTAATGAATATTTTTAATAGATTACCTATAAAATAAAGCACGGCTCGCCACTGGTGTGTACCTATGTGAATGTGAGTATGTGTGAATGAATGAGGAAGGGGGTGCATATGCGTGTGTGCACGAATGAGAGAGAGAGTTAGAAAGCGTGTGTGTGAGTGCGTAAGTATAAAACAAACCTTGTAATTATACTGAAAAGGGTACAGGAAAGAGCTTGGTAAGAAGTTGAATTATTTTTAAAAAATAAAAATAGTTTATACCTACTTTCGAAACCTTTTTGTAAATGTTGTAGTTGTATTTTTTTAAGTGTTGTGTATTTCAAAACTTTATTCTGAAAAAAAAAGCATTATATTTTAAAATTGAATTGATACACATTGAATGAATGATGTGCAACGAGTTCCATACAATACGGTAGGTAACCACAAAATGCAGTAAATAAGATGTAATGTCAACAATGAAACAAGGAAAGGAATAAAATATTGATAAAGGTACTTTACATATTACAATAAATTTAAGTTTTTATTATTTGTTTTTAACATCAATTTGTTAAAACCATTTTTTTGCTTAAATCATTTACAAGTTATTTACAATTTGCTTTTCAATTCTATCATTTTTCTTATACCCATATATTTATATATATTTCTTTTTTACTATGCAAAGTTTCACTTTTTATTTTGCATTGCGGCATGCTTTTTTGTTTCTACATGGATACAAAAAAAGTGTTTTTTATTTTTAAAATTATTACTTACTATGTTTGTACTTTTTTTTTCATTATATTACATACACAAAATTATAATTTATGCAAAGTTGCTTTGACTGCCTAACTAGGGTTATTTACTCCGTTCTAAGACAGTCAAAAAAATATAAAAAACAGTTATAAAGATACAGGACAAAGTGAAAAACAAAGTTAAAAATGTAGTAAAAACATAGTAAAATTGTAGTAAAAACATAGTAAAAATGTAGTAAAAGCATAATAAAAATGTAGTAAAAACATAGTAAAAATGTAGTAAAGAACATAGCAAAAACATAATAAAAACAAAGTAATAAATGTAGTGAAAACATAGTAAAAACCATTAAAATATATAAATATTTAAATAAAAATATTTTGAAACTCAGTTAAATGCGAAATAAAAACTTACTGGTATATTTTTTGTAAATGCCCCTTGGGCGTTGTTGTAAAATTAATTAAATAAATAAACTCCTACAGGGGTTGAATCCAGTTATCGTTTACCTAAATAAAGCATTCAAGAAATACAAAAATTTATAAATAGTTTTTAATTTTTTACCCTTACTATTTTTGTATAAATAGGTGGGTAATAAATAGATGTTTAATAATTAATGCATACCTACATTTAATTTTATAATTAAGATGGCACCAAGGCTGCGATTACCGTGGGAAGTTAACAGAGTTATCTTCTGTTTGGTAATCTATACAAAATAAAACACGATAAAACATACAATACAACAATACGACCAATACAATAGTCAGATGGCAGAAGGGACCATCTGTATTTTTGTCTATGTTTTAGTTTTCAAAGGTTTTAATTAATATTTCAGAAAATACACACAGATTTTTTTTTTATATAAGCGTCATTTAAAATGGTGATTTATTATTAAAAAACAACACTAAAATATTTTATTTTGTGGATTAAATTCTTGAAATTGAGACGTATTTCAGCTCTTTTGAACATTTAAAAAATTACAGATTGTCCCTTCTGCCATCTGACTACCAACATATAGTACATATTATACTCCCAGGAGTTATTTCAAAAAACTCATTTAGGACCGTACATATAAAGAAAACATTTTCGACAATACATAATATACATAGTTAATACATCCGAAATAGTAAGAAAACATTATTTAAGAAACATAAAACACAGTACTTTACAACATCTATATAAATAACATTAATAACTATCACTATAAAAAATATTTTTGTGATATTTTTCAATTGCGACACTTTTGGATTTTCTATTCGACTTTTCGTGTTTTAGCTCATCGGGCAATTCATTAAATTCAGAATGGCTAATATTTTCATTTTGATTCTATTTTTTTTTTTAATATACAAGAGCGTATATTGTGACGCATTTCGTCTTGTTTGGACATTTTCAAACGTCGCATTGTTAAGACATTTTCAAAGTGTTAGAAAATGTCCCAACAAGTCGAAGCGCGTCACAATCTTGTATACTTAAAAAATAAAGTAAAATTAAAATCCAATTAAGGTGTTTTACTTCGAATACATTACCAACTTTAAAATAGAATTCCACCAATTGTCTGCATACTCAATAAAAAAGAGTTATCTTAGACTGTTTATAAATAAAAACCGATATTTGTGTACGAAAATTAGTATATTTGATTTGAAAATTAGTAACATTTCATTTTTTTTCGTTGGTAACCTATAATTGAAGATGTTTAGAAGAAAAAATCGTATGCAGATTCTTTTTTCATACAGAAAACTTAATTTTACTTTGTAGATAAAATTGAAGATAAATGTTAACTTCCCATTGTAGTCGGGTACCTGGACTACATTGTGAATCTACTACCTTACATTTTTTTATTATAATTTTTTTTATACTTATATATTTGGATATATATATTTAAATAATTTATATAACGCCGTTTTTGTGAAAATCCCCTCAAAGGCGCTGTACATTAAATAAATATCCAACCACGTCTTGCAGCTACAGAGCGCATGGACAGTTGGGATTCTTGTTCCTCGTCTCCAATTATGATATACAGGAGCTAGATTACAGCGCGTCTTGCAGCTACAGAGCGCATAGACAATAAGAAATCGAGCCCCTATTTACATTTTTTATTTGACAATAAAGTTTAGAGATTCAGTGCAGCTACTGTGCGCATGAACGGTTGGAATTCTAGACCTCATTTACTAAATTTGGATATTTGATAGTTGATAACATTTACCTATTGAAGCTAGATTACTAATCGTCTTGCAGCTACAAAATGCATGGACGAGTGAAATTCAGGCAACTTAAAATTATCAATAAATTTACAAAAACAAACATTGAGCATAATAGTAAATTTTTAAAGTGTTCGTGCTAAAAAGTAAACAATGAAAAACTAAATAGATAAAGCACCGTTTCAACACAATGGATAACATAACAGATAAAAATATCCGAAGGGTAGCTTTCGTAGATTTTGGGTAGTCACTAGTCACTGTCGCAGTGTCGCACATGTGCAAACACATGTTTTTGCTAAATTCCTAGAAGATGGTCCAGTCCACGTGTAGTTGCCGGTGGGTTAGGGTTATGTGAGAAATATTACGAGGGCTACTCATGTTACGTCTCGTCTGGTAAGTGTGGTCATCATGTTCTTTTTTAGCTCGATTTAAAATTTGTCTCCAGTGTGATTTTTAAGCGGTAGGTAAGGAAGCCATTGTATAGTATTTTTAACTGTCCTACATTTGTCTTGACCTTTTCAATGTGGTAGTCATCGCCTTCCATGTTCCCCAGTGCAATTTTGTGTACAATTTTTATCGTCAATTCATACATTTGATGAGCGATCGTTCATACAATTTATTAGCTTTTGACGCATTATTATCATCATTTTTGTGAAAATCCCCTCAATCACTTAATACAATAAATAAATATCCCAGCACGTCTTGCAGCTACAGAACGCACGGACGGTAAAAAATCTACCCTCCTCTTACATTTTTTTACTATTTGACGATGAAGTTTAGAGCTTTAATGATATTTTAAGAAGAAAAAAACAAATTTACAAATATGAGATTCAGATTACAAGTCTTGCAGCTACCGAGCGCATGGACGGTTAAAATTCCATACCCAATTTAAAAAAAGTATTTTACAGTAGATAACATTTACTTTTTGAAGCTAAATTACCAATCGCCTTGCAGCTAGAAAGCGCATGGACGAGTGGAATTCTAGCAAATTAAATCATCACCATCATTCCCTTTCACGCCAATAGCAGCGTATCTTAATCTTTTTTTTATTACATGAAGGTAAGATGATCAGTCTTACGCTTCGGGTACCAGTCCAGGGACTATGAAATATTCTAGTGTGAAAACACAATTTTAAATAAATATTTCATATCAACCGTGTCGGAAAGCGAACCCGAGAGTCTTGCATGGTAGGCAAATGCGCCGACCATTACACCACGAGGCTGACTAAAAGTACATCAATAAAATTTACAAAAATAAACATATCACTAACTTTGTAAAGTATTCATGCTCAAAAGTTTTTAAAAAAAATAGTAAACAAATAAAGCACCGCTCCAACCTTTAGTACAACAAAAAAAAAATACACGTTGGTAGGTATCTATTTTAAAATTCAAGGTGCAGTTATAAAAAATACAAAACACATATCTTAAGCAATAAAAAATAATGTAAATTCTGCGTACCTAACAATACCATTCAAAATGCTCCGTCAGATTAAGTCCAATTGAAAAATATCTCAAATTCAATTATTCTTTAATTCGATCACGACCACGTGGTTCCAAAGTTTCGTTTCCATGGCAACAGCTCGGCCAATCAGGGGACGGCCGCTCCCCCCCAAGCCCCGCCCGCCCGGCGCAGTGATTGGTCGCGGGTCAGATTTCATTATAAAGGGAATTGGCCCTTGCGGAATGCCGGTATAATGCGTATCTACCCTTTGGTGATGTGTTATTATAGAGTGCAGTTTCGTTTGGCCGGTATTAATTCCGAGTAGGCATTCAATTGCCGGTGTTTGAGCGCCGAGGTGCCGTTCGCACTCTTCAACTGAGGCGTTGATCAACAGTTGAACGTCAACATTGTCGGCGTTCAACAATGTCCTGAGTTTTATTACGCATTTACCAGGGGCGAACCGTGTATAGAAGCGATTATGCGCAGCTTACCATTATATTTGACTAACCATAATAATGTTTTATTGTCACTTTATTTACAGGAAAACAAATAAATAATTCACATTTATTTTTAATAATTTCCACCATTTGTATTTTTATCCTTATAAAAATATAAATTTTAGTAAAGCGCGCCCAGTGCCTGCGGTGAGCCAAGAAACTAGTCGATTATTCCAACTTATTTTTTCATACAAATAAGTATACTATATTTTGAATGTCTAAAGGATTATTTTTCTTTGAGATGGTACTTTTGACATAAGACCATAATTACTTTCTGGCGTCATATTGCAGGACATATAGCGCTCAACGCTGCCGTTTTTAGCACTATGAATTACTAGAACAATGCGGCCAGTTGAAATTTTAATTGAATACCTAATATCGACTGACTTCATTTTTTAATGAATTATATGTTAAAGTAATGGATAATATATCACAAAGTTACATAGTTTGAGTTGATTTCATGTATAAGAGTTGTTGTATCACACAGAACAACAGAAAAATATCAATTTATAGTAAATATTACTAACATATTATGTATGTAATGTAGGTATGATATTTTTTTATAGCTTACCTGTAAATAAAATCACCATTCCCCACTGCTGGCTGGGGGGGTTGTGCGGCATCCATTTTAAAGCCTCTCATAATTTCACAGAAATTATTATTTAGAATAATATTCCGGCGCCCTCCAACATACCGTCAAAACAGTTGTTCCAATACATGAAGGTGCTAGATATGAGACAACTGTACCTAACAGAAGCACTTACACACTTCTGGTCGAACAATAAGGAGAGGTCTCAGCAAAATGTCCATACGAGGTTTTCCCAGAGCATGAATTATGCCATACCCAAACCCCGTACGACTGTTGCTCAGAGACATCTCTCATTTATCGCACCGAGAGTGTTCAATATTTTGGAAGAGCGTATTAAGCTCTCAAGGACAAAAACTATTTTCAAGAAAGTAGTTAAGGACTGGATTTCCTTTAGTGGGAGGGATTTAAGTGGGAAACACCTTGATGATTTCCCGAATGTTTGAGTTTACTGTTTACCATATTGATGTGCCATAAATATGTTTTTTATTACTTAAAAAATATTTTTATGTTTCTGATCCTATATTTGTAGTGTGTACACTATACTCATGTGTCTGTGTCATATAATTGCTCGTCCCATCTCAGCACAGGACTTTTAGTCCCATGGAGTTGGGACTTATGTCTCAAATAATGTACAATAAACTTATGTAAGTAAATAAATAAATAAAATAAATATTTCTTTTCATTCTTCCTTTTGTTTATTTTTGTGAAGTTGAAGCTGATGCCTTTATTAATGCGGATGAGATTTATCTGACTGCATTATTTCACCTACATAATAGGCAATGTCTGAAAACATTGTAATCAAAATGTTCTTCATCTCTGTTGTAATATAATATTTATATAATGAATAATGAAGTCATGGGAGAACGGACACAGCAAACTTCGGTGACAACTGTCATCAAGTAAAGGCGATACGGTTGGCTTGGCCATGGACTGGGGATGCCTCCTGAGAGCCTTAACCACGCTTGCCCACTTTACAAGGCATCAGGTTCTCGACGTCCTGGACGTCCACTGCTGACTATTCGTCGGTAGTTCACGTCAGAACTATGGGATGTGAACCTGACTTGGGAGGACGCACAGGAGCTGTCAGCCGACAGAGATGCCGGAAGGAACTTCTTGGACACCATATGCTCCAACTATTGAGCGGACATGGAATAATGAAATGATTGAATTTATATACCTAATATACTAGCGGACCCGACAGACGTTGGCCTGCGCAAACGTTGGCTTGCCTGCTATTAGCTGGTTCAGGGAACGTTTTTTTCGATAAACTATATACTAAGCGACATTTGACCTACCGGGTTCAATTGTGAATCTAAACTATCCAGGAACCTTCTCAAACACACAAAAAAAAAACATTAAAATCGGTCGAGCCGTTTAGGAGAAGTTCAGTGATATTCGCACGTGCATAAGATATTAATAGACTGTTGAACTGAGCCATTTTTTTATGTTTTATTTTTATATATCATATTATCAGCGCTATGCTTTTTTAAAGTTTTGTATATCTGAAATTACTCCGCATGTGACGTCAGAGATTCTCTTCCGCTTATTCTCTGTCAGCTATGCCGATTGGTCCATTTATGGTAAGTAAACCAGATGTCTATCACAGCTCTCGTATCATTGATTGATTCATATAAAATAGTGACGTCGTTCAAAAGAGCTCGTTTTAATTGTTTTTTTTTCGTACATTTTCAATGAACTTTGAAATACAATTGAATGCTCTAATTTTTACCGCGCGCAAAAAATATTTTTGTATCCAATTTCCCGTAGGGCTGAAGTTCCTCATTTTATATATTAAGACATAATATTTTTAAATTGGGAAAAAACTTACACAACTTATGTTAACCTAACGCATAATACCTGTATACGATGTATACATAGGGTAGTTTCATGTGTATAAACTTGAAAATACATTTTGGGCCTTACTTATAAAGCGGGTATAAAGTTAAGCTTGAAAATAGTGGTAGAATAATGATGGTATAGCACCGGCCGAATACACATAGAATTTACACTATGCCCGGCCCATTTTTGTAAAATTTCATGCTGTGTGAAGGGTTTCTTAAAAGTGTCATAATTATGAAAATACTGAGTTAAATCAATTGAAACTTCTCATATTTATTTGAAATAATTAAATAAGTAATTTTTGTATGATAGTTTTGCCAACATTGGCCTTTATGGAGAGCCACTTTGCGCATTGCAATGTTCGCACATATACAGGGTCTCACTCCTTTTTTGTGCTTTGTATCCCGGAGCCGTGTAAACACGTGATTATAATAACCACGCGTTGTGTCCTGGTCCCGTGTTTTCACGTGATTTACCAGCGGCGAAAAAGTACTAATAAAAGTCACTAGATGTCAATAAAATGCACTGTTTTAGACAGCTGGTAAACCACGTGAAAACACGGGATCGGGATACAACGCGTGGTTATATAATCACGTGTTTACACGGCTCCGGGATACAAAGTGTTACTTATAAACCTCGCATAGAGTTAAACTAAGACCATAGAAATTTATACCTGCACATTATGTGGTATAACGCTGGAATAAGCACGCGATCTGTCAAACGTCACATTTTCCGGTAAGCAAAATGGATAGTTTATCAGATTCTTTTTCAGTTTTAAACAATTTCGAAGTTCTGCGACCTTCTCAATGCGGTTCAAGTAATTTTTAATTATTTGTTTAAATAATATCTGAAGTGTTATATGTTTGCATGCGTTTTAATTAATTGTGATAAAAAAGAAACACGAATAAACTAAAGAACTCGTTTTTACGTTTTTCTCTTCTTCCGAATTTTCATTTCTTTTTTTAATGGCTTTTTCCTTGTTCTCCATTACACTGACATATGACAGTAGTCTCGATTTGACTTTGGCGTTTGTTTGTTGTTGTTATAAAAGTTACTGCGCACGCGCACATATCAGTGTTGACTGTTTAAAAAAAATAAGTGTGAAATAACCTGGGAATTGTTATTCCAGGCAATAAATATTTTTATAAGTAAGCTTTTTTTATATCTGTTATTTATTTATTTATACATCAACGGTTCAAAGAACCTTTTACAAAAAAATAATAATTTACAGAAATAATCACAGCAGTGCACAATAATCATGTAGTACATAGTATGAAATAATAGAACAATTAAAACTAAACAATTTAGTAAACATATAATACAAAAAGTTAAAAAGAAACATAACATTTCTAAATAAAGATAGCGATAACCATGAGAAAATCTTACGTACTAAATATAACACAGTAAAGTTGAGAATAACTAGATAATATAGATGTACATAAATACCTTGTTTTTAAAACTGTCTGAATATTTGTTAATTATCTTCGTTTTTTTTAAAGTAAGTCTTCTTTGTGTATTCTCAATTGTAATTTAAAAAAAATATATTGTTAAGTGTCCTCGGCACGGGAAACCCCAGTGAGGTCACATTATTTTTATTATTAATTATAGTTTGTAAGTAAAAAATATGAATAAAAAATAAAAAAATTCATACAACATTAGTACTTAAAAAATAAAAGTTTTTTGAGCAATAAAACAAAAACAAAAAAAAGTTAAATTAACAAATAATAATACCTCTATTTAGTGAAATCATCATTATCAGTTGGTTGGAAGAAGTTGCCATTTGGCAATAAATCCACCAATGTACAATTTAAAATTATGTCTAACATGTTAAATAAAGAAAAAAAATCACGTATTCCAGGAAACAAAGTTAAATTTAATAATATATTTTAAAATAAATCCATTATTAACAATATTTTGAGTTTGTCCAAATTTTTGTAGACAAGGACTGGATTCAACTCCCTGGGGAGCCGTTTATATTAACACTTTACAACAGAGATGAAGAACATTTAAGAGAAGGTAATATAGAAGTCTAGGCATCTACAGGGCTTATGACCTGTCAATGGCTGGTTTAAGTGGCCACTTTACACACTGTGTAACATTCACCATTCTGCCCATATTGATAAATCCACCTGGTCCATGAAGAAGTATAGAAATTGAAAAAATAAAAATTTCAGGCATTGCCTCGTATGTAGGTGAAATAATTCAATTAGATGAATCTCACCCGCATAAATGAAGGTTTCAGCTCTTTAACTTCACAAACATCAACAGATGAAAGAATTAAATCCATTATTTTTCTAAAAAATAACGAGTCAGAATTCGTTTTAATTCATGAACAGAATTTGTATTGAAGATATTGTTCTTTGATGATATTTGTTCTAATTCATAAATAGTTAAACCGGGTATAGTTATTTCTTAATGTAAACCTAGTAATTGTTCAAGGAAGCTTCCTTTAGTTTCTTCTTGGATTGCGTGAAATAAAGTTTGAAGATGTGTATTTTCATCCTCGTGATTGGATTGCTTCGCGTTGTGACCGCAAATGGTTTTGGGACTTAAATTATAATAAAATCCAACCATTGACGGTGTAATTGTCCGATTTTCCATCCACGTCTATCTACCTGCAGCTGTAGTTATTGCTTCGTGCGGCCCGATCTTTTGTTCGCCAACCCTCCAAGTCCCAATTTCTACTTCTGACAGAGGAATCTTTACCGTGACTTCATTATGAATATGTACCTACGGCTTTTTCTAAAAACTGTCGATTGACGTTTATTTTAATTCTGAACATATTAAATACACAACATTATTTTTGGTACGTGTACTTGTACACACACAAATCTGGATTTTCTCCCAAGGGGGAGTAGGTATATATTTTTATTTATATCCCTACAGAGATGAGGTAGAATTTTTTTTTCAAATTCAGGATTATGGATATTCGAGCGTTTACAGGGCTTATGACCTGTCATTGGCTGGGTTAAGTGGCCACTTTAAGTACTACAACATTCCCCATTCCGCTTATACATATATGGCGCTCCAACTCGCTTGTGGATGGTTTCTCAATTCGTAACATAAATACAAAAATCAAAAATGTTACCTGGTGTGGATATTTGCTAATAAGCGGAATGGGGAATGTTGTAGTACTTAAAGTGGCCACTTAACCCAGCCAATGACAGGTCATAAGCCCTGTAAACGCTCGAATATCCATAATCCTGAATTGGAAAAAAAAATTCAACCTCATCTCTGTAGGGATATAAATAAAAATATATTAAATACATGTTAAATATTTTAAATATAGATATGACAACCTTTTTTTTGGTAATGTAATTTTTTAAAAAGCTGTCTTATTTAATTTTTAGTTTTCATTTATTTATTTATTTACATACATAAGGTTATTGTACATTTTTTGAGACAATAAGTCCCAACTCCATGGGACTAAAAGTCCTGTACTGAGATGGGACGAGCAATTATATGACACATACACATGAGTATATCACCACAAACATAGGATTAGAAACATAAACAAATATTACTTTTTTTTTAAACATATATATGACACATCAATATGGTAAACAGTAAACTCAAACATTTGGAAAATCATCAAGGAGTTTACCACTCAAATCCCTCCAGTCCTTAACTACTTTCTTGAAAATAGTTTTTGTCCTTGAGAGCTTAATACGCTCTTCCGAAATATTGAACATTCTCGGTGCGATAAATGAGAGATGTCTGTGAGCAAAAGGGTTTTGGGTATGACATAATTCATGCTCTGGGAAAACCTCGTACGGACATTCTTCTGAGACCTCTCCTTATTGTTTGACCAGAAGTGTGTAAGTGCTTCTTTTAGGTACAGTTGTCTCATATCCAGCACCATCATGTATTGGAACAGCGTTCTGACGGGTATGTTGGAGGGCGCCGGAACATTATTCTCAATAGTGATTTCTGTGAAATTATAAGTGGCTTGAAAATGGATGCCGCACAACCCCCCCAGCCAGCTATTCCATAGGTTGCCGTAGATCGAAACAGAGCAAAGTACACACTTCTGAGAGTGTCAATATCCAGAATGTGTATCATTATATTTTATTTTTGGAATTTTTGTGAACCCCTGAGTTCTTAGCACGAGACAGTTTGTATTCTTACCTAAGACATTCAATATATTATGTTACTTCAACAATGTTTTGAGTATGTCCAAATGCTTGCAGACTGGCTGTATTATCTCCCTAGGGAGTTGTTCATATTTAAATATGTTGCAACAGAGGGGGAGAGTTGTTCGCGCGTGTGACGCGTGAAATTGTCTTTTTCGCTCCTGAATATATCTGTATTAAAGAGAGTGAGACATAAAGAGTGTGTGAGACATTTAACAACAGAAACAACAACAACAAACCATCACACCGTTTCCCCGTAAGGGTAGGCAGAGAGGATAGAACGCCACAACACTCTATCTTTGCATCCAGATCTCGCTTCCTCTACATTCATACATCTTCTCATGCACGCGCGCCGATTATTCCGACTTTTGACATGTCCATCTTTAAGTATTTGTTGGATTTGGTCATGCCATGTCTTTCTCGGTCTTCCTCTATTTCTGCATCCATCAACATTGGCATTGTAAATATTCTTAGCCGTTCTTTCACTGTCCATTCGTTCTACATGTCCAAACCAGTGCAGAGCTCCTTTCTTGATTTTGTCGATAATGCTTCATTTATATATTAGGTTACTCTTTTACTTCGTACTCCGCAACATGCAACACATTGGTAAACTTTCTATTATATTGGTGATTTATCTTAAAGATTTATTATAAAAATAAGATAAGGAATTTTTTGTTTTGTACACCATTTTGTGAAAAGGACCTGAATTATATTGTTATGGTATTTGTTACAATCAAAATAGTGTAAAGTTTCCGCAAACCAAGTTTAGTAAAATTTACATTGAAAATAAACGTAAAAATGCAATTTTTAATAAAAAAACTATAAAAGCGCCATTTATGAATAATAGGTTTCATATTTCCGTTTAGAATTACCTTAAATAATAAATTCATGCCTCAATCGAAGCTGGCAGTACTTAAATCTATAGATAACCGTTGTTAAATGAGATCGTTTCAAATTTAAACTCTTGAAATATAAATATAATGATATTATTATGCATCTAGATGTGTATGTACCAACAATAAATAAATATAGAAGTACATAATATGCGCTTCATTGGATTGAGAAAAGAGGGAAGTGAATTCTTTAATGACTGTGATTAAATTAATTGGACATGATCAATTCGCCGAAATGATAACAAAACTTTTTAAAAGCCTCGAAATTATTTTTGGAAGCCACCAGATCTGTATATCCGACAGGACCTATAACAGGGCCAAGGATAGTAGCGAGAGGCTTCACTCGGTAATCATAGAAAGGGGGAAAGGGACATGACCACAGAATGTGTTCAGAAGATTGATTAGGATGTCCACAGCAGCACGAAGGGGAATCAACAATATTGAAAACAAATCATTTGTCATTAAATTTACCATGACATCAATATCTAAAGTAGATGCTCACATAAATGATGAACGACCAACTGAAATTGAACATGTTAAATACTTAGGACTAACAATAGACAGACGCTTGACATGGACAATTCACATCAACAATTTAATTAGCAAAGTGGCGACATTATCGAGTCTTTTTTTCTTAATTAAAAACGTTGTTTTTGGAACCGGAATAAAATGGATTTTTTTTTAAAATGAAGAAGCCTATGTAAAAACTAAAATATATTATACGCAACTACTATGGGGAACAGGAAATCAAAATGACATAAACATACTACAAAGACAGCAAAACAAAATATTAAAGTTTACATATGACCTCCTAAAATAAACTAAACCATTAAATGTTAATAAACTTTTTCAACTAGAATCCTTAAAATGTATTAATAAGTTAGCCACTTATATCATTGTAGACAAAGAACTAATACTTGAAAAAAATTGTGATAAACATGGACACAATACGAAAATATCAGAACAATATCATATCCAACCTCCAAAATCGAGACAAAGACAGTCGAAATTAATAAACCAGGGGCTGAAATTATACAATAAATTGCCAGACAAAACTAAACAAAAGACTCAGACAACCTTTACAAAAGATGTTAAAAATATTATCATTAAGATATTATCATCGTTATGAATTTTAAAAAATTAAAGGAATATTTTGGTAAATGTATGTAATCCGTAAGGGTTTAAAAATACAATTTTCTTTCACGAGAAAGACTTTAATTTTTTTTAAATCTGTAGCTCAATCACAAATAACTATCGACGTGCTTAAAAACATGATAAGCATTTGAGCGATCACAATAAACATGCCCAAGTTACCGCAGTCATTAGTCCACGCGTGTGTAATTTCCAATTCAACGCTCGTGTCGGTTTGTTTTTTGTTTTCCTCGTAAATAAATACAGTTCATTGGCGAAAAATCGGCGTTTGCTATAAAAAATAATACAATATATTGCATTTGCAAAATAGTAAGGAGTATCTAATACAAAAAAGTTAAAATTTAATAACAATTACTATGGCGATTGCTTTTCTTGGCATTTGGCTTGCCAATCGCCGGCTAAATGCAATAAATATAAACAACAAACAAACAAACAAACCATCACGCTGTTTCCCCGTAAGGGTAGGCAGAGAGGATAGAACGCCACAACACTCTATCTTTGCATACAGATCTCGCTTCCTCTACATTCATACATCTTCTCATGCACGCGCGCCGATTATTCCGACTTTTGACATGTCCATCTTTAAGTATTTGTTGGATTTGGTCATGCCATGTCTTTTTCGGTCTTCCTCTATTTCTGCATCCATCAACATTCGCATTGTAAATATTCTTAGCCGTTCTCTCGCTGTCCATTCGTTCTACATGTCCAAACCAGCGCAGAGCTCCTTTCTTGATTTTGTCGATAATGCTTGTCTCAGCCTTACATAATGTACGGATCTCAACATTTGTGCATCTATCGTACATAGTTTTACCACACATTCGCCTGAGAGATCGCATTTCGACAGCATTCAGCCTACTCTCATCCCTGTTTTTCCAAGTCCATACTTCGCTCCCGTACATCAGGGATGGGATCAGGACTCTGTTGTGAACTGCCAATTTTGCCTCTTGTGACAAGCATTTATTTGCCAAGGTCGATTTAAGTGCACCGTTTACTCTGTTCCCGGCACTCACCCTCCTTTCAATATCTTTCTCAGTCATTCCATCCCTAGCAAACATACTTCCCAGATACAAAAATCATGATGAATAATAACTAAATAATTAAAAATAGCAGTTTTGGAATATCTTCCATATTTTTTATTTTTTTTATTTATTAAATCATTTTTTTTTGTACTCCCAGAAGTTACAACAAACTCATTTTGGGACAGAATAATATTTACATAAAGGTATGGTGATGATAATAATAATATAGTAACAAGTAATAATATGTACATAAAACTGAAATAAGATAGCAAGCAAATATATAATACAAAGAAATTTAAACAATCCATAATAAAAATTAAAATTAAATTTTTACATATTGTAAGAAAGAAATATCCAAGGAAAAAGAAAACAATGAATTTACACCGGTGAAATTCAAATATGTGATTGCGCAGCAGGATTATACGTCGTGAAAAGTAAATATTTTGACATTTAGTATCAGGTGTTCACAGATGTTCCATTGTGTTAGCGAATACAATAAACAACCATGGAGAGAAATTGTTATCACGTCGCTTTTTAGCACGTCGATAGTTATTTGTGATTGAGCTAACCCCGGGTATTTGAAACATTCGACCCTTTCGACGACATGGTTTGACAGAGTCAACCAGCTCAAGCGTCCGACAAACCCGAACATTTTTTACTCTCGTCTCATTTTGAATTTAAACTCAACTCAACGATACAATATTAAATATTGATTTGTCATTTCCTGTATTTTAATGTTCCGGTCATAAATAAATTAGGGGCCGTTGTTCATAGGTACGTAGAGCGAAGGTAGGCAAACCTAATTGGCCAATTCCGCAAATGATTATATTAATGTCACGACAACGATTTGGGATGATTGGATCTGCATTATTGATAGCAAATATTATTTTATATACCTACTAGATAGAGGCAGAGATGACTTGTGGAAAAACAGCGAGCAATCTACCTACATACTTAGTCGCTTTTAAATTAGAAAATATTTATGCAACGAATACTTGAATAAACCCGATCTCTATAACAGATAGTCAAATTCGCGACTTGGGTTTTTTTTACGAAACTAATTTTTAATATTCATATTGAATCAGTACTGAAAAAACATATAAAATGGTCGGACTTATTATGCGAGTATTGAAACCATTTAAACATGCAGAGACATATGAAAAGCTCTACAAAACCTTTGTTCGTCCCCAGCTAAAATACTGTACTATTTGGTCACCTTACTATAATGTAAGTATTCATAGACTAGAAGGGGTTCAACATTTTTTTTAAGCAGATCGACTACCGGTTAAACATTAACATCTCTAATCATGCTGAAAGTATGCAGTACCATGAAATAAACTCTCTTAAAAATCGAAGAATAACGTTAGACCCGGTATTTTTATTCAAATTAATAAATAATAAAATTGATTCTCCTAACCTACTTGGAAGACTTCCATTCCGTGTGCCATCTAGACCGACAAGACAAAATTTTCTGTTTTACACAGAAAACGCGTCAACAAACACTTTGAAACAGTCTACAATACCTAAAGTATGCGACCAATATAACAATAGATTTACCGAGGCTGTTATTTTTTGTGACAATGTATGTAAATTTAGGTCAAAAATCATATAAATTTTGAGAGTAGCAGATATTTAACTTTATTTTCATATACATATTTTTTCATTTCGTTTCTTTTACATTTATTATATTGAACATAATTTAAATTATTGCATTAAGTTTAAACATTTTTTTGTGTGTGCATGTGTTCTACACTAATATACAAAGAAATTGTCAATATGTGTGTACCATGGGCGAGCTCTCCCAATAACCGATTATTTGCAGCTTACCATATTTTTTTGACATCGAAAGTAATGTTTTATATTACATTATTGTTAGGAAAAAATATATCACAAATATAGTACCTACCTAAAAATAATAATACATTGCATTTCTTGGGTTAATCAATTTACGTCATATTCCATACAGCGAGCAAACTACACCTCTATCGGCCAAAATTATTACTACCGGATTACAAGCTTGCGTAGCCAAAGATAAAACATGAATTTCATTACGTCTCCAAACTCTTAATTTCAGATTTACCTTAGAAAAATTTAACTTACTATTACAGTAAAATCATACAGCTTTCTTGAATGCAATTTTGTCTTTCAACACTCCTTTATATGGGCTATTATTCTTTCAAATAAAACTGCTTCACTTTAGACAGTGCAAGTGAGATAGTATCTATTATACGCCCTCATTATAATGTGAAAATGAGATAACGAATATGTGTACGAGTTTATTATAACATAGAAGTTAGATTAGGATAATGATTAGGTCCTGTTCTGTGGTTTTTAAGTTAATTTGTTGTAAAATACATAATATTACGAATTTACATTTTAATCCTTAGTATCAGACAGTGGCGAGCCGCGATTTATTTTTTAGGTAAGCTACAAAAAATATTAATTAATTTGTACCTACATATAAGTACGCAACTACACTGGCTCAGTATCAGGCATAGAAGAAACATCCACATTCTATCACTTCTTTACAATATTTTGAGTAATCCCACCTCATATTACTTATTGTTTCAGCATTTACTTTGTGAAAAAACATTTTTAATTTAATTCAAATGAAACACTTTGTATTTTTTACCGCATAAGAGTTTGTGTAATAGTCTTTAAAATATAGTTTGATTAAAATGACAGCTGCCAAACTAATGTCACTAATGATGGGAAATTACTGATTACTGATCACTGATCATGTACCGATCAAATCGATTTTATCCATTTTTTCATGCAAACATGAAACTCTGTTTCCGAAAATTGATATTAAAACGCAAAAACAAGCCTATTATAGTTTGTTGGATACAATTACTCACCAAAAAATAAGACATTTATACTTTTTTCGTGAACATTATCAAACGAATTATTTTTTTATTCAATCGATTTACATTGATCAATTTATCCCATCTCTAACATTTTTGTAAAATTATGTAACCTTGTATGAACGTCGTTAATAATGAGGTTTGGTTTGTTTTTTTTTTAGTTAAGCTGATTTTATATAATTATTTTGATTTATATGTCAAGCATTGTATTAAAAAAATAATTAACATGCTAGACACGAATGATTTTTCAGGTGTAAATATAAACTATTTATATTATTGATGATGGATAATTCAGAATACCTGAAACTAGTTGTGTTATAATATATTAAACTCTTATATGGTAAAAATTACAAAGTGTTTAATTATGATTTTATGAAATATTTTTTTTTTGTTAATCCCATCTTGCCTGTTTAGCTGAAAGAGCTCTTCCAACCTCTATCACAACATGCACTATCTCTCCGCTCTAGTAACGGAGAACCCTTTTAATACCGCCCTGACTTTCTTGCCTCCAATTGTGGAATAACTTGAGAATCACAAAAGTATACCATTAGATACTTGGGTTAGTTACACATATATTGTTTTTCAACCCTGGAAAAAAAGGGTTATATAACTTTCTCAACATCAAATACAAAATAATGTCAGTGTCGCATTTTCGCACATCCGTCGTTTTACGATCCCGACAAAATGAATGAACTAAAGTATTCGGTCTTTTGCTTGTGGTAACACGATGTTACATCACCGCGCGCAAAGGGATTATTTACCACAGTCTTTTAAGAGTTAAATAAAAAATCACTCGTAACCTGGATAAAGACAAAGAAACAATAAAGGAGATAATGGATTCCGTCTGCAGTCAGCAAAACGAACAGCAAAGAGAAATGAAATGCAATGTCTGTCCGAGCAATTTGCATCACACGCCATTTGCAAAACTTCGCGTCGCGTCGGTCGCCTGTAAGCTGTGAGTCTCCACCTTATTTTTTTATTTTCAAGCAAAGAAATACTGGAATAATTACATTCTGTTTTAAGGCCCGAGACAAAATAGCGGGCCGCCGAGGCTAGGTGTTTTATGTAGGTACTTACACAGCCCCACATTCCACCTTATATTTTTCAACGAATTTTACAATTCAAACCGACGTGCGTCTCGCTGAAAGTATTTCTCCGAACTAATAAATAAATAAATATTTATTTGACAAAGTATAAAATAATATTGAAAAACAATTAAAATGAAAAAAACACCTGTACACAAGTATAAAAAATATCGATACATATCGAAAATACCGAAAATAAAATCAGCAGAAAATAAAGATTCAATAAAGGAAAATTAAGTAAGAAATTAAAATCAACCTATTTTTTATAAACAAAACAAATTTAGATTCAGTTGTAAAAATAATTATTCACCAAAGCAATGAGGAACTTCAGCCCTACGGGAAATTGGATACAAAAAATATTTTCTTACGCGGGGTAAAAATTAGAGCATTAAATTGTACTACAAGGTTTCTTGAAAATGTACAGAAAAAATAATAAAAAATATTTTGATAAAAACGCACTACTTTAAATGACGTCACTGGTTCATGTGAATCAACCTATGATCTGAGAGCTATGGAAGATTTCCGGTCTGCTTGTCGCTTCTGGACCAATAGGAAGAACTGAATGAGAATAAGCGGAAATGAACCTCTGACGTAACACGCGGAGTTATTTCAGAAATACAAAACTTTGAAAAATCGTAGCGCCGATAATACGATATATAAAAATTTAAAAAAAAAATTGACTTAGTTTAACAGTCTATTAACAAATAAAAAATTTAAAAAAAACCACTGAACTTCCTCATTGCAACAAAACTAACTGCGATCTTACATGTTCAGTACTTGATACAACAGATAAAATTAAATATCTCGGTGTATACATAGACCAAAACTTAAAATGGAAAGACCATATTAGAGAACTAGTTAAACGTATTAGAAAATGTATTTACATACTTATTAGATTAAGGAATATTTTTTAAATCAACCATTTTAAAATAGCTTATTACTCAATTGTACAATCTTTGTTACAATATGGTATTGTAGGTTGGGGTGGTGCATATGCAAATAGATTAAACCCTCTTAAAATAGTACAAAGATTAATTGTTAAAGTTATTTTAAAGGAACCCTCAACATTCAATACGGAAAGTCTATATAACATATTTAAGGTTCATACAGTAGACACTCTTTATAAAATAAATTCTATTATACAAATTTATAAGGAAAAAATAAAAGAATTTGAGATGAATAAGTCACTCAGATACCAAAATAATATTAAAATTCCTAAATTCCACACAAGTCATGGTCAAAATAGCTTTGTCTTCAAAGGTGTAAAAAATCACAATAATCTCCCCAATGAACTAAAAACGATTCAAAATAATATATCAATAAATAAATTTAAAGTAAATCCAAAGAATTTTTTTGAACACGTGTAAAAACTGCATTAAATGTTAATTAGTATGATTGTATAATTATTTTATGTTTTTTTCTTTATATATTCTATGTTATTAATTTTTTTCTCATATACTCGTATATTTAAAATTATATAAACTCTTATAAATAAACAACTACAACAGTGTAAGTCACTCTCCAAGCGCAAGAGTTAGTATCTTTTTTTGGAGAGTTACAGTAATAACATTAACTATTTGTACAAAAGTAGATCTGAATAGAATTTAAAAAAACATGTACTTTTTATGAATTTATTAATAAAAAAATTTAAATAATATCATAGGTATGCAGCAAATTAACAATAAATAAAGAGTTGAAATTTAAAAAGTATTGAAGTAACAGAGGCAATGTATCATAGTATAAACCCTAAAACAATTATAACACTAAGTACATTTTTAAAATGTAGAAGAGAAGTGATTAAAAGGTATTAATTTTAATTTGTATAAAGATAAATTAAATAAATCTAAGTTTTCATGTTTGTTTGCTTACATGTGGAGCCGTGGAATAGGTGAGTATGCGAATAGTTTGAACTATGCTAATCAACAGCAAAAGAAGTATTTTGTCTCGTCCCTCGCTGTCTCACATAAAAATTCATATAATTTAAAAGTTCGGGACTGTCAAGAACATTATTTAATAACTTAAAAAGCAGCACTTTCCCCTTCTATCACTAATATATATTAATTTAACTGCATTCAATTTATATTCGAAGCGCTAACTTTGTGGTTTTCATTATAATAAAATAAATATAGACGACTTTGTTTTTGCACACGCACATGTGTTTGTTTTTATTAAAATGTTTTTTTTTTTCGTACATTTTCATGACATTTTGCCGTACAATTTAATGCTCCAATTTTTACCGCGTGCAAGAAAACATTTATTGCATCCAATTTCCCGTAGGGCTGAAGTTTCTCATTATTATTTGTAAATGATGAAATGAAATAGATAATAAAATATTAAGAGGAAACGCGATCTGACTTTTCTTCATACAAACGTATTCTCGTATTCTCGTATTTTCTCCCTGGCACTGTTACAGGGATTTTTTTACACACTACAGATATTTAATTAACGCATCTCTGTTTTTTTTATCAATTGTTTACAATGGGAGCTAGAACCACGGGAAGAACGGGAACGGGAAGAATGGGAGAACTAAACGTCGATTTTAATGATTTTAGTTAGGCATTATCAGCCCGACGAGCAGTTGTCTTTTTCGCACAATTTCGGAGAGGCATCTACGAGAGAGAGAAAGCTACAGAAAAACTATATACCAATACATAATCATCAAATGAGGGTTTTAAAAGCAAACTTAGAAATCTCCACTAACAACGGAAAATGAGTTATTGATGCCAAAATAAACTATACATAAAAAAAACCTACCTACCTAAATAGCAGCGTAATTGAAAACCGCCTCTAAATCTTGCAAAAACAGATTTCTATTATACCTACTACTTGATACCGCAAACTTAGCATTCTCCATTGGGTTGGTGAAGAATAATTTTAGGAATCCCACAATTCTCTTTTCAAAGTTTTTCGCAAATATCTCAGAAACTCCTTCAATGGAGATTTCTAAGTTTGCTTATAATACTTTCAAATATTCTAAGCCAACGGGGTTCTTGTTAGAATGTTGTTCATTTTAAAATTGGTAATGTTTCTAATGCCATGTATTTTTTTCGTATTTTTGTTCTATACTAGATATGTGGTTATATAATAAGTAATATGCATATATTCGTCCCATCTCAACACAGGACTTTGGTTCCATGGAGTTGGGATTTGTGTCTCAATAACTGTAAAAAATAAATTGTTAATAAAATAAATAAACAAAAGATTTCAAAAGGATTTCAAGTGGTCATCTGTGTTTTCTTTTATAAGCTTCAATCGTAAAAACAGAAAATGAAGAAATCTACATTCCCTCTATGCTACACAAAGCAAGATGGCGCTATACACAAATTCGTTTAAACATTCTAACCATTATTAATTTCAAACATTATTTTATTGATAATGTATTTGTAAATTTAAAAAAAAATCGTACGCAAATCTAAATAATTTGAGATATTATTGTATAAAATGAAAATAATTACATTGTTACTTTGACTTTAACTTGAGTTCCCATTTTAATTTAAATGATAAAGCAGATCGCTGTAATTTGTCATAATTTGAAATAGATTGTCATCGGTACTAGATGACGTTTTAACTTTTTTAACCTAGTTTTTTTGTATATGTAATTTCATTGAATTAATATTATCGCCGTTTTGTATTGTTGTCCCGCCTGTTTCAAAAACAGACGGTTAATTGAAATTTTAAGACTACAAAGCTAATGAATGCTTTTGAATCCGCTGAGTGAGTAACTGTGAAATTCGCACGAATCGATTTTAGCACAACCGGCAGGTAAGTTTTTATTTATTTACTTTTATTATTGTTGCGTTAATATTAAGTTGTTTCAACGTTATTACATTAAACAATAATGTAATCTATTCATTCGTATAATTGACGACTGTTATTTGAATTATAAAGATATTATAAGTATTCCCTGCCTCTTTTCCGCTTGTTTTTTTTTTAAATTGTAATTTTATAAATAAAACAACAGCATAATTTTCTCATAATCTGATTTTAATAAAAATATCTATATTTAATTAACTTTTATAAAATCTTTGTGTGTCACATTTTTCAAGTGAAATGTGAATGACTTATAAATTTATATTTGAAGCACTAACTTTGTGGTTATTCATTATAATAAAATAAATAAAACAACTTTGTTTTTAACCACTAATTTATATTTTTTCACCTTTTCACATTCAATCTACATTGGAAAAACTAAAAGAAACTTTAATATTAGAGTAAAATAACACTTAAGATGCTTAAATAATAGTAATTTTTCTGAATTCGCAAATCATCTGATAGAAAATAATCATGACTTCAATAAAAACACTGGATTCATGTTGAAAATAAAATACTTCATGTTGAAAATAAAATATTAAAATTAGACAACTTAGAAATCTTAGAAATTAAAAAAGCGATTCATAATAAGAAAACAATAATTAATAACCAAATAAACAATAATTCTTTTAGTCCTCTCCTGGCTTACTTCGAAAATAATGATATCAAATTACCACCCGTGTGAGAAAAAACCAATTGATTTATTGGGTCCACGTGTAGTATTTAGTGAACATGATAGAAATAAAATAAAAAGGAATCAATTCATTAGTTACGTAAACCTTGACAAAGAAGCTTGTTTGCTTTGAAACCGGTCGGTGAAAAATAAAAATTATTGGTTAAAAACAAAGTTGTTTTATTTATTTTATTATGTGAATGACTTGTTTACTGTTTTTTCGAACTCAACTTTTGACAATATAAATTCGAATAAATTTTTTAATTATTAAGACGTATTTAATTATTAGTTGAACTTTATATTTAATTGTCACTTTTAACAATATATATTTTTTTTTATATAAAAAATTAATATTTACATTCTTGTAATTTACCCAAATATTAAAATTTTAGGGCCATTTTTAATGAGTTTTAGATAATTCACCATAAGAAAATGGAAATCAAGTTGTGGTAAAGCGGGGTTCGAACCTCGGGCCTCTGATATTTGAGTCCGTGACACTAGCCACGCGAACACATCCCAGTACTTTGTATTTATATCCAAATTCAAAATCTTCATAGAAAAGTATTGGATTTTTCGCCTCTGATAATTTTATCGAAATATCTCTACTGAGATTTAATTATTTACGATTTATTCCAGTACAAAAGTTTTGAAATAAAATGCAAGGTGTGTTATTGTATAAAATGGTAAGCTCGTTAAAAGACATATAATTATGCCATTTAAGGTCGGATATTATTTTTATTTTGTTTATTTATTAATTTTTAAATATTTTTAGAATCATCATTTCGTATAATTCCAACAGAAACAATATCACTGACGATTGAACTATTAATTCAATTAAGCCGTTGAAATCTCAATTTTATATATTTTTTTAATCTCATGAGAAATGAATGCAGGAACTTATGTGAAAATCACCAAAATCTCCTTTCTGTCACGCTCCGTGCGCCTGTTACAGACATTTTATTAAAAATCCTTTCATAATCAAAACAAGCTCCGTAGGGGTAGGCAGAGAGGATAGAACACCATATCGCTCGGTCTTTGCATACAGACCTCGCTTCCTCTGCATTCATACATCTTCTCATGCACGCACGCCGATTATTCCTATTCTTGACATGTCCACCTTCAAATATTTGATGGACTTGATCGTGCCATGTCTTTTTCGGTCTTCCTCGTTTTCTGCATCCATCGACATTCGCATCGTAGATCCTTTTAGCCGTTCTTTCGCTGTCCATTTGCTCTACATGCCCAAAACAACGCAGCACCCGTTTCTCGATTCTGTCGATAATACATGTCTCAGCCTTACACCGTTCACGGATCTCGACATTTGTGCACCTATCATACATCGTTTTACCACACATTCGCCTAAGAGATTGCATCTCGACAGCATTTAACCTACTTTCATAATTATTTTTCCAATTACATACTTCGCTCCCATACATTAGAGTCGGCACTAGAACATTTGTTTACCAAAGTAGATTTCTGTGCACCGTTCACCCTGTTCCCGCCACTCTCCCTCCTTTCAATATCTTTCTCAGCCTTGCCATCCCTAGTAAACAAACTTCCCAGATATACAAATTCTTCTACCTTATTCAGAATATCTCCGTTCACACATAAGTCAAATAATACTCTAAATGCATTGAAACCGCTTTAAAGAAATTTAATTCTTATGTAATTCAATCAAGCTTTGGAATACTAACTCTAGTCACCTGTCTCCATGCAAATTTGTATTGACACGGCCAGCCATAATTCCAACACATTATTTTATTTATATATTATCTGGATTGGTAACCCAATTGCACTTTATCTCAATTCAATTCAATTAATTTATTTTAAATATAACATATACATTAAGGGCTTGAAAATGAATGCTTCAAAAACTAAAGTAATGAGTGATGCAGACCAATCATGTAACATCTTAGTAAATGGAAAAATAATTGAAAAGATTGATAGTTATATATACTTAGGACATGAAATGAAGCTCGGCAAAGATAATCAAGAGGTAGAAATAGAAAGAAGGCGAGGTTTAGCATGGGCCGCCTTTGGTAAGCTCTCATTTATCCTAAAATTTCCGAGGTATTCACATTACTTAAATAAGAAACTTTTTGATGCTTGTGTTCTCCCTGTACTGACATATGGCTGTGAAACTTTTGTGTTCACGAAAAAAAAATTACACAAATTATCAGTGACACAGAGAGCCATGGAAAGGAGAATGCTGGGTATTTCGTTGAGAGACAGAAAAACCAATACATGGATTAGAGCGAGAACAAAGATCACCGATGTGGTCCATAGGGCTGCCAACCAGAAATGGAGCTGGGCTGGTCATATGGCCAGAATCACAGACTCTAGACGACACTACGAGCTAGACGTTTCTCCTTTTGATTTCCCTTTTTAGGATTTTTACCTGAGAGTTGGCATAGAGTCAAAAACACCCGCCCAAGAATCTGATTCTATTTTACACACAGAAGTGTATTCTTCATCTGCCCGGACTCAAACCTCATAAAGCTAGTGGCTCACATATTACTTAAATATAATTAGACAGTTTACTAAATCAAAATAGGTTATTATAGATAAGATATGTAACTAACAAAATACGTACTCTAAATTTAGAACCACCAAGCAACTGAAAAATAAGATAAAACATTATTATGAGATATGAAAATTAAAAAGAAATTCTTATCTAGTCCGCAGTGTACCTTGATCATTTTTGTTATTCAAGGGTAAGATGATCAGCCTTGCGCTTCTAATGTCAGTCCATTTTAGTGTAAAAACACCTTCTTATGGTTCCTCTCCCCGATGGAGGTTGGATATCATCGTAGCAATTCTCACTTTGTTGGCAGCTGCCCTGAACAAGGACTGAGTGCTGCAATGGAACCAGTCGTGCAAGTTCTTTAGCCGAGAGATGCCCCTTCTACCTGCACTGCTTCTTCCTTCAATCCTTCCCTGTAGAATGACTTATAAAATGTTATATTTTTCGCCTCTCATCATTTACTCAAGTTTTCTTTTCTTTATGGTCTTCAGTACCTCTGTATCTTTTACCGTCCGTCGGGAGAACTTCATCGTTTCGGACTCTGTCCACCCAGGAGATTTTTAATATCCTCCTGTAGCACCACATTTCAAAGGCTTTGATCTTTTTTTAAGTGCTTTGGACGAGTGTCTACGTTTCGACGCCGTAAAAAAGTACTGAGAAAACGTAACATCGTACCATGTGCAAAATCACCATTTTAAATAAATATTTTATATCCGCCATATCGGGAATCGAACCCGAGACCACTTGCATGTTAGGAAAAGGCGCTGACTATTTGACGAAGGTGACAAAATTATAAATAGTAATTTCATTTAAAAAAACTTTAACAATAGGTGTAAAGGTTTTCACGGTCACTGTTATCAATATGTTTCTTTTTTGGGTGATACCGTGTGTGTTAGATTTGTTCCGATGTTTCGCCTACCATTGCAGGAGCCATCTTTAGGGTAAACTGGCCACATTTCTCCGTAGGGGTAGGCAGAGAGAATAGAACGCCATATCACTCTATCTTTGCATACAGACCTCGCTTCCTATACATTCATACATCTTCTCATGCACGCACGCTGATTATTCCTACTTTTGACATGTCCATCTTCAAGTATTTGATGGACTTGATCGTGCCATGTCTTTCTCGGTCTTCCTCGTTTTCTGCATCCATCAATATTCGCATCGTAGATCCTTTTAGCAGTTCTTTCGCTGTCCATTCACTTCACATGTCCAAACCAACGCATCACCCCTTTCTTGATTCTGTCGATAATGCATGTCTCAGCCTTACACAGTTCACGGATCTCGACATTTGTGCACCTGTCATACATCGTTTTACCACGCATTCGCCTGAGGAATCGCATTTTGACAGCATTTAACATACTTGCATCATCATTTTTCCAATTCCATACTTCATTCCCATACACTAGAGTTGGCACTAGAACTCCATTGTGAACTGCTAGTTTATACGATAAACATTTGTTTGCCAAAGTAGATTTCAGTGCACCATTCACCCTGTTCCCGGCACTCACCCTCTTTTCAATATCTTTCTCGGTCTTTCCATCCCTAGTAAACATACTTCTCAGATACACAAATTCTTCTACCTGATTCAAAATATCTCCGTTCACACTGATCA